>NW_026453710.1:0-149467 GCF_943734755.1 Anopheles moucheti
GATGGACGAATTAAGTTGAAATAGACAGTTTTTGCATAAAAACTCATTCCTGGTGGAACTTCATAGCAAAGTACAAAGTTCGTTTTGGATAGACAAAGTTAGTTGAAATAGATAATTTTTGCATGAAAACTTATTCCTGGTGGAACTTCATAGCAAAGTACAAAGTTCGTTTTGGATGGACAAAGTTAGTTGAAATAGATAATTTTTGCATAAAAACTCATTCCTGGTGGAACTTCATAGCAAAGTACAAAGTTCGTTTTGGATGGACGAATTAAGTTGAAATAGACAGTTTTTGCATAAAAACTCATTCCTGGTGGAACTTCATAGCAAAGTACAAAGTTCGTTTTGGATTTACGAAGTTAGTTGAAATAGACAGTTTTTGCATAAAAACTCATTCCTGGTGGAACTTCATAGCAAAGTACAAAGTTCGTTTTGGATGGACGAATTAAGTTGAAATAGACAGTTTTTGCATAAAAACTCATTCCTGGTGGAACTTCATAGCAAAGTACAAAGTTCGTTTTGGATTTACATAGTTAGTTGAAATAGACAGTTTTTGCATAAAAACTCATTCCTGGTGGAACTTCATAGCAAAGTACAAAGTTCGTTTTGGATGGACAAAGTTAGTTGAAATAGACAGTTTTTGCATAAAAACTCATTCCTGGTGGAACTTCATAGCAAAGTACAAAGTTCGTTTTGGATGGACGAATTAAGTTGAAATAGACAGTTTTTGCATAAAAACTCATTCCTGGTGGAACTTCATAGCAAAGTACAAAGTTCGTTTTGGATGGACAAAGTTAGTTGAAATAGACAGTTTTTGCATAAAAACTCATTCCTGGTGGAACTTCATAGCAAAGTACAAAGTTCGTTTTGGATGGAAAAAGTTAGTTGAAATAGACAGTTTTTGCATGAAAACTCATTCCAGGTGGAACTTCATAGCAAAGTACAAAGTTCGTTTTGGATGGACAAAGTTAGTTGAAATAGACAGTTTTTGCATAAAAACTCATTCCTGGTGGAACTTCATAGCAAAGTACAAAGTTCGTTTTGGATGGACGAATTAAGTTGAAATAGACAGTTTTTGCATAAAAACTCATTCCTGGTGGAACTTCATAGCAAAGTACAAAGTTCGTTTTGGATGGACAAAGTTAGTTGAAATAGACAGTTTTTGCATAAAAACTCATTCCTGGTGGAACTTCATAGCAAAGTACAAAGTTCGTTTTGGATGGAAAAAGTTAGTTGAAATAGACAGTTTTTGCATGAAAACTCATTCCAGGTGGAACTTCATAGCAAAGTACAAAGTTCGTTTTGGATTTACAAAGTTAGTTGAAATAGACAGTTTTTGCATAAAAACTCATTCCTGGTGGAACTTCATAGCAAAGTACAAAGTTCGTTTTGGATGGACGAATTAAGTTGAAATAGACAGTTTTTGCATGAAAACTCATTCCTGGTGGAACTTCATAGCAAAGTACAAAGTTCGTTTTGGATGGACAAAGTTAGTTGAAATAGACAGTTTTTGCATAAAAACTCATTCCTGGTGGAACTTCATAGCAAAGTACAAAGTTCGTTTTGGATGGACAAAGTTAGTTGAAATAGATAATTTTTGCATGAAAACTCATTCCTGGTGGAACTTCATAGCAAAGTACAAAGTTCGTTTAGGATGGACAAAGTTAGTTGAAATAGACAGTTTTTGCATAAAAACTCATTCCTGGTGGAACTTCATAGCAAAGTACAAAGTTCGTTTTGGATGGACAAAGTTAGTTGAAATAGACAGTTTTTGCATAAAAACTCATTCCTGGTGGAACTTCATAGCAAAGTACAAAGTTCGTTTTGGATAGACAAAGTTAGTTGAAATAGATAATTTTTGCATAAAAACTCATTCCTGGTGGAACTTCATAGCAAAGTACAAAGTTCGTTTTGGATGGACAAAGTTAGTTGAAATAGACAGTTTTTGCATAAAAACTCATTCCTGGTGGAACTTCATAGCAAAGTACAAAGTTCGTTTTGGATGGACAAAGTTAGTTGAAATAGACAGTTTTTGCATAAAAACTCATTCCTGGTGGAACTTCATAGCAAAGTACAAAGTTCGTTTTGGATGGACGAATTAAGTTGAAATAGACAGTTTTTGCATAAAAATTCATTCCTGGTGGAACTTCATAGCAAAGTACAAAGTTCGTATCGGATGGACAAAGTTAGTTGAAATAGACAGTTTTTGCATGAAAACTCATTCCAGGTGGAACTTCATAGCAAAGTACAAAGTTCGTTTTGGATGGACAAAGTTAGTTGAAATAGACAGTTTTTGCATAAAAACTCATTCCTGGTGGAACTTCATAGCAAAGTACAAAGTTCGTTTTGGATGGACGAATTAAGTTGAAATAGACAGTTTTTGCATGAAAACTCATTCCTGGTGGAACTTCATAGCAAAGTACAAAGTTCGTTTTGGATGGACAAAGTTAGTTGAAATAGACAGTTTTTGCATAAAAACTCATTCCTGGTGGAACTTCATAGCAAAGTACAAAGTTCGTTTAGGATGGACAAAGTTAGTTGAAATAGACAGTTTTTGCATAAAAACTCATTCCTGGTGGAACTTCATAGCAAAGTACAAAGTTCGTTTTGGATGGACAAAGTTAGTTGAAATAGACAGTTTTTGCATAAAAACTCATTCCTGGTGGAACTTCATAGCAAAGTACAAAGTTCGTTTTGGATGGACAAAGTTAGTTGAAATAGACAGTTTTTGCATAAAAACTCATTCCTGGTGGAACTTCATAGCAAAGTACAAAGTTCGTTTTGGATGGACAAAGTTAGTTGAAATAGACAGTTTTTGCATAAAAACTCATTCCTGGTGGAACTTCATAGCAAAGTACAAAGTTCGTTTTGGATGGACAAAGTTAGTTGAAATAGACAGTTTTTGCATAAAAACTCATTCCTGGTGGAACTTCATAGCAAAGTACAAAGTTCGTTTTGGATAGACAAAGTTAGTTGAAATAGATAATTTTTGCATAAAAACTCATTCCTGGTGGAACTTCATAGCAAAGTACAAAGTTCGTTTTGGATGGACAAAGTTAGTTGAAATAGACAGTTTTTGCATAAAAACTCATTCCTGGTGGAACTTCATAGCAAAGTACAAAGTTCGTTTTGGATGGACAAAGTTAGTTGAAATAGACAGTTTTTGCATAAAAACTCATTCCTGGTGGAACTTCATAGCAAAGTACAAAGTTCGTTTTGGATGGACAAAGTTAGTTGAAATAGACAGTTTTTGCATAAAAACTCATTCCTGGTGGAACTTCATAGCAAAGTACAAAGTTCGTTTTGGATGGACAAAGTTAGTTGAAATAGACAGTTTTTGCATAAAAACTCATTCCTGGTGGAACTTCATAGCAAAGTACAAAGTTCGTTTTGGATGGACGAATTAAGTTGAAATAGACAGTTTTTGCATAAAAACTCATTCCTGGTGGAACTTCATAGCAAAGTACAAAGTTCGTTTTGGATGGACAAAGTTAGTTGAAATAGATAATTTTTGCATGAAAACTCATTCCTGGTGGAACTTCATAGCAAAGTACAAAGTTCGTTTTGGATGGACAAAGTTAGTTGAAATAGACAGTTTTTGCATAAAAACTCATTCCTGGTGGAACTTCATAGCAAAGTACAAAGTTCGTTTTGGATGGACAAAGTTAGTTGAAATAGATAATTTTTGCATGAAAACTCATTCCTGGTGGAACTTCATAGCAAAGTACAAAGTTCGTTTTGGATTTACAAAGTTAGTTGAAATAGACAGTTTTTGCATAAAAACTCATTCCTGGTGGAACTTCATAGCAAAGTACAAAGTTCGTTTTGGATGGACGAATTAAGTTGAAATAGATAATTTTTGCATGAAAACTCATTCCTGGTGGAACTTCATAGCAAAGTACAAAGTTCGTTTTGGATTTACAAAGTTAGTTGAAATAGACAGTTTTTGCATAAAAACTCATTCCTGGTGGAACTTCATAGCAAAGTACAAAGTTCGTTTTGGATGGACAAAGTTAGTTGAAATAGACAGTTTTTGCATAAAAACTCATTCCTGGTGGAACTTCATAGCAAAGTACAAAGTTCGTTTTGGATGGACAAAGTTAGTTGAAATAGATAATTTTTGCATGAAAACTCATTCCTGGTGGAACTTCATAGCAAAGTACAAAGTTCGTTTTGGATGGACAAAGTTAGTTGAAATAGATAATTTTTGCATGAAAACTCATTCCTGGTGGAACTTCATAGCAAAGTACAAAGTTCGTTTTGGATTTACAAAGTTAGTTGAAATAGACAGTTTTTGCATAAAAACTCATTCCTGGTGGAACTTCATAGCAAAGTACAAAGTTCGTTTTGGATGGACGAATTAAGTTGAAATAGACAGTTTTTGTATGAAAACTCATTCCTGGTGGAACTTCATAGCAAAGTACAAAGTTCGTTTTGGATGGACGAATTAAGTTGAAATAGACAGTTTTTGCATGAAAACTCATTCCTGGTGGAACTTCATAGCAAAGTACAAAGTTCGTTTTGGATGGACAAAGTTAGTTGAAAAAGATAATTTTCGCATAAAAACTCATTCCTGGTGGAACTTCATAGCAAAGTACAAAGTTCGTTTTGGATGGACAAAGTTAGTTGAAATAGACAGTTTTTGCATAAAAACTCATTCCTGGTGGAACTTCATAGCAAAGTACAAAGTTCGTTTTGGATGGACGAATTAAGTTGAAATAGACAGTTTTTGCATGAAAACTCATTCCTGGTGGAACTTCATAGCAAAGTACAAAGTTCGTTTTGGATGGACGAATTAAGTTGAAATAGACAGTTTTTGCATAAAAACTCATTCCTGGTGGAACTTCATAGCAAAGTACAAAGTTCGTTTTGGATGGACAAAGTTAGTTGAAATAGATAATTTTTGCATGAAAACTCATTCCTGGTGGAACTTCATAGCAAAGTACAAAGTTCGTTTTGGATGGACAAAGTTAGTTGAAATAGACAGTTTTTGCATGAAAACTCATTCCTGGTGGAACTTCATAGCAAAGTACAAAGTTCGTTTTGGATGGACAAAGTTAGTTGAAATAGACAGTTTTTGCATAAAAACTCATTCCTGGTGGAACTTCATAGCAAAGTACAAAGTTCGTTTTGGATGGACGAATTAAGTTGAAATAGACAGTTTTTGCATGAAAACTCATTCCTGGTGGAACTTCATAGCAAAGTACAAAGTTCGTTTTGGATGGACGAATTAAGTTGAAAAAGACAGTTTTTGCATAAAAACTCATTCCTGGTGGAACTTCATAGCAAAGTACAAAGTTCGTTTTGGATGGACAAATTTAGTTGAAATAGACAGTTTTTGCATGAAAACTCATTCCTGGTGGAACTTCATAGCAAAGTACAAAGTTCGTTTTGGATGGACGAATTAAGTTGAAATAGACAGTTTTTGCATGAAAACTCATTCCTGGTGGAACTTCATAGCAAAGTACAAAGTTCGTTTTGGATGGACGAATTAAGTTGAAATAGACAGTTTTTGCATAAAAACTCATTCCTGGTGGAACTTCATAGCAAAGTACAAAGTTCGTTTTGGATGGACAAAGTTAGTTGAAATAGACAGTTTTTGCATGAAAACTCATTCCTGGTGGAACTTCATAGCAAAGTACAAAGTTCGTTTTGGATTTACAAAGTTAGTTGAAATAGACAGTTTTTGCATAAAAACTCATTCCTGGTGGAACTTCATAGCAAAGTACAAAGTTCGTTTTGGATGGACGAATTAAGTTGAAATAAACAGTTTTTGTATGAAAACTCATTCCTGGTGGAACTTCATAGCAAAGTACAAAGTTCGTTTTGGATGGACAAAGTTAGTTGAAATAGACAGTTTTTGCATGAAAACTCATTCCTGGTGGAACTTCATAGCAAAGTACAAAGTTCGTTTTGGATGGACAAAGTTAGTTGAAATAGACAGTTTTTGCATGAAAACTCATTCCTGGTGGAACTTCATAGCAAAGTACAAAGTTCGTTTTGGATGGACAAAGTCAGTTGAAATAGACAGTTTTTGCATAAAAACTCATTCCTGGTGGAACTTCATAGCAAAGTACAAAGTTCGTTTTGGATGGATCAATTTAGTTGAAATAGACAGTTTTTGCATGAAAACTCATTCCTGGTGGAACTTCATAGCAAAGTACAAAGTTCGTATCGGATGGACGAATTAAGTTGAAATAGACAGTTTTTGCATGAAAACTCATTCCTGGTGAAACTTCATAGGAAAGTACAAAGTTCGTATCGGATGGACAAATTAAGTTGAAATAGACAGTTTTTGCATGAAAACTCATTCCTGGTGGAACTTCATAGCAAAGTACAAAGTTCGTATCGGATGGACGAATTAAGTTGAAATAGACAGTTTTTGCATGAAAACTCATTCCTGGTGGAACTTCATAGCAAAGTACAAAGTTCGTATCGGATGGACGAATTAAGTTGAAATAGACAGTTTTTGCATGAAAACTCATTCCTGGTGAAACTTCATAGCAAAGTACAAAGTTCGTATCGGATGGACGAATTAAGTTGAAATAGACAGTTTTTGCATGAAAACTCATTCCTGGTGAAACTTCATAGGAAAGTACAAAGTTCGTATCGGTTGGACGAATTAAGTTGAAATAGACAGTTTTTGCATGAAAACTCATTCCTGGTGGAACTTCATAGCAAAGTACAAAGTTCGTATCGGATGGACGAATTAAGTTGAAATAGACAGTTTTTGCATGAAAACTCATTCCTGGTGAAACTTCATAGCAAAGTACAAAGTTCGTATCGGATGGACGAATTAAGTTGAAATAGACAGTTTTTGCATGAAAACTCATTCCTGGTGGAACTTCATAGCAAAGTACAAAGTTCGTATCGGATGGACGAATTAAGTTGAAATAGACAGTTTTTGCATGAAAACTCATTCCTGGTGGAACTTCATAGCAAAGTACAAAGTTCGTATCGGATGGACGAATTAAGTTGAAATAGACAGTTTTTGCATGAAAACTCATTCCTGGTGGAACTTCATAGCAAAGTACAAAGTTCGTATCGGATGGACGAATTAAGTTGAAATAGACAGTTTTTGCATGAAAACTCATTCCTGGTGGAACTTCATAGCAAAGTACAAAGTTCGTTTTGGATTTACAAAGTTAGTTGAAATAGACAGTTTTTGCATAAAAACTCATTCCTGGTGGAACTTCATAGCAAAGTACAAAGTTCGTTTTGGATGGACGAATTAAGTTGAAATAAACAGTTTTTGTATGAAAACTCATTCCTGGTGGAACTTCATAGCAAAGTACAAAGTTCGTTTTGGATGGACAAAGTTAGTTGAAATAGACAGTTTTTGCATGAAAACTCATTCCTGGTGGAACTTCATAGCAAAGTACAAAGTTCGTTTTTGATGGACAAAGTTAGTTGAAATAGACAGTTTTTGCATGAAAACTCATTCCTGGTGGAACTTCATAGCAAAGTACAAAGTTCGTTTTGGATGGACAAAGTCAGTTGAAATAGACAGTTTTTGCATAAAAACTCATTCCTGGTGGAACTTCATAGCAAAGTACAAAGTTCGTTTTGGATGGATCAATTTAGTTGAAATAGACAGTTTTTGCATGAAAACTCATTCCTGGTGGAACTTCATAGCAAAGTACAAAGTTCGTATCGGATGGACGAATTAAGTTGAAATAGACAGTTTTTGCATGAAAACTCATTCCTGGTGAAACTTCATAGGAAAGTACAAAGTTCGTATCGGATGGACGAATTAAGTTGAAATAGACAGTTTTTGCATGAAAACTCATTCCTGGTGGAACTTCATAGCAAAGTACAAAGTTCGTATCGGATGGACGAATTAAGTTGAAATAGACAGTTTTTGCATGAAAACTCATTCCTGGTGGAACTTCATAGCAAAGTACAAAGTTCGTATCGGATGGACGAATTAAGTTGAAATAGACAGTTTTTGCATGAAAACTCATTCCTGGTGAAACTTCATAGCAAAGTACAAAGTTCGTATCGGATGGACGAATTAAGTTGAAATAGACAGTTTTTGCATGAAAACTCATTCCTGGTGAAACTTCATAGGAAAGTACAAAGTTCGTATCGGATGGACGAATTAAGTTGAAATAGACAGTTTTTGCATGAAAACTCATTCCTGGTGAAACTTCATAGCAAAGTACAAAGTTCGTATCGGATGGACGAATTAAGTTGAAATAGACAGTTTTTGCATGAAAACTCATTCCTGGTGGAACTTCATAGCAAAGTACAAAGTTCGTATCGGATGGACGAATTAAGTTGAAATAGACTGTTTTTGCATGAAAACTCATTCCTGGTGAAACTTCATAGGAAAGTACAAAGTTCGTATCGGATGGACGAATTAAGTTGAAATAGACAGTTTTTGCATGAAAACTCATTCCTGGTGGAACTTCATAGCAAAGTACAAAGTTCGTATCGGATGGACGAATTAAGTTGAAATAGACAGTTTTTGCATGAAAACTCATTCCTGGTGGAACTTCATAGCAAAGTACAAAGTTCGTATCGGATGGACGAATTAAGTTGAAATAGACAGTTTTTGCATGAAAACTCATTCCTGGTGGAACTTCATAGCAAAGTACAAAGTTCGTATCGGATGGACGAATTAAGTTGAAATAGACAGTTTTTGCATGAAAACTCATTCCTGGTGAAACTTCATAGGAAAGTACAAAGTTCGTATCGGATGGACGAATTAAGTTGAAATAGACAGTTTTTGCATGAAAACTCATTCCTGGTGAAACTTCATAGCAAAGTACAAAGTTCGTATCGGATGGACGAATTAAGTTGAAATAGACAGTTTTTGCATGAAAACTCATTCCTGGTGGAACTTCATAGCAAAGTACAAAATTCGTATCGGATGGACGAATTAAGTTGAAATAGACAGTTTTTGCATGAAAACTCATTCCTGGTGAAACTTCATAGGAAAGTACAAATTTCGTATCGGATGGACGAATTAAGTTGAAATAGACAGTTTTTGCATGAAAACTCATTCCTGGTGGAACTTCATAGCAAAGTACAAAGTTCGTATCGGATGGACGAATTAAGTTGAAATAGACAGTGTTTGCATGAAAACTCATTCCTGGTGAAACTTCATAGCAAAGTACAAAGTTCGTATCGGATGGACGAATTAAGTTGAAATAGACAGTTTTTGCATGAAAACTCATTCCTGGTGAAACTTCATAGCAAAGTACAAAGTTCGTATCGGATGGACGAATTAAGTTGAAATAGACAGTTTTTGCATGAAAACTCATTCCTGTTGAAACTTCATTGCAAAGTACAAAGTTCGTATCGGATGGACGAATTAAGTTGAAATAGACAGTTTTTGCATGAAAACTCATTCCTGGTGAAACTTCATAGGAAAGTACAAAGTTCGTATCGGATGGACGAATTAAGTTGAAATAGACAGTTTTTGCATGAAAACTCATTCCTGGTGGAACTTCATAGCAAAGTACAAAGTTCGAATCGGATGGACGAATTAAGTTGAAATAGACAGTTTTTGCATGAAAACTCATTCCTGGTGAAACTTCATAGCAAAGTACAAAGTTCGTATCGGATGGACGAATTAAGTTGAAATAGACAGTTTTTGTATGAAAACTCATTCCTGTTGAAACTTCATTGCAAAGTGCAAAGTTCGTATCGGATGGACGAATTAAGTTGAAATAGACAGTTTTTGCATGAAAACTCATTCCTGGTGAAACTTCATAGGAAAGTACAAAGTTCGTATCGGATGGACGAATTAAGTTGAAATAGACAGTTTTTGCATGAAAACTCATTCCTGGTGGAACTTCATAGCAAAGTACAAAGTTCGAATCGGATGGACGAATTAAGTTGAAATAGACAGTTTTTGCATGAAAACTCATTCCTGGTGAAACTTCATAGCAAAGTACAAAGTTCGTATCGGATGGACGAATTAAGTTGAAATAGACAGTTTTTGCATGAAAACTCATTCCTGGTGGAACTTCATAGCAAAGTACAAAGTTCGTATCGGATGGACGAATTAAGTTGAAATAGACAGTTTTTGCATGAAAACTCATTCCTGGTGAAACTTCATAGCAAAGTACAAAGTTCGTATCGGATGGACGAATTAAGTTGAAATAGACAGTTTTTGCATGAAAACTCATTCCTGGTGAAACTTCATAGCAAAGTACAAAGTTCGTATCGGATGGACGAATTAAGTTGAAATAGACAGTTTTTGCATGAAAACTCATTCCTGTTGAAACTTCATAGGAAAGTACAAAGTTCGAATCGGATGGACGAATTAAGTTGAAATAGACAGTTTTTGCATGAAAACTCATTCCTGGTGAAACTTCATAGCAAAGTACAAAGTTCGTATCGGATGGACGAATTAAGTTGAAATAGACAGTTTTTGTATGAAAACTCATTCCTGTTGAAACTTCATTGCAAAGTACAAAGTTCGTATCGGATGGACGAATTAAGTTGAAATAGACAGTTTTTGCATGAAAACTCATTCCTGGTGAAACTTCATAGGAAAGTACAAAGTTCGTATCGGATGGACGAATTAAGTTGAAATAGACAGTTTTTGCATGAAAACTCATTCCTGGTGGAACTTCATAGCAAAGTACAAAGTTCGTTTTGGATGGATGAATTAAGTTGAAATAGACAGTTTTTGCATGACAACTCATTCCTGGTGGAACTTCATAGCAAAGTACAAAGTTCGTTTTGGATGGATCAATTTAGTTGAAATAGACAGTTTTTGTATGAAAACTCATTCCTGGTGGAACTTCATAGCAAAGTACAAAGTTCGTTTTGGATGGACAAAGTTCGTTGAAATAGACAGTTTTTGCATAAAAACTCATTCCTGGTGGAACTTCATAGCAAAGTACAAAGTTCGAATCGGATGGACGAATTAAGTTGAAATAGACAGTTTTTGCATGAAAACTCATTCCTGGTGAAACTTCATAGCAAAGTACAAAGTTCGTATCGGATGGACGAATTAAGTTGAAATAGACAGTTTTTGTATGAAAACTCATTCCTGTTGAAACTTCATTGCAAAGTACAAAGTTCGTATCGGATGGACGAATTAAGTTGAAATAGACAGTTTTTGCATGAAAACTCATTCCTGGTGAAACTTCATAGGAAAGTACAAAGTTCGTATCGGATGGACGAATTAAGTTGAAATAGACAGTTTTTGCATGAAAACTCATTCCTGGTGAAACTTAATAGCAAAGTACAAAGTTCGAATCGGATGGACGAATTAAGTTGAAATAGACAGTTTTTGCATGAAAACTCATTCCTGGTCGAACTTCATAGCAAAGTACAAAGTTCGTATCGGATGGACGAATTAAGTTGAAATAGACAGTTTTTGCATGAAAACTCATTCCTGGTCGAACTTCATAGCAAAGTACAAAGTTCATTTTGGATGGACGAATTAAGTTGAAATAGACAGTTTTTGCATGAAAACTCATTCCTGGTAGAACTTCATAGGAAAGTACAAAGTTCGTATCGGATGGACGAATTAAGTTGAAATAGACAGTTTTTGCATGAAAACTCATTCCTGGTGAAACTTCATAGCAAAGTACAAAGTTCGTATCGGATGGACGAATTAAGTTGAAATAGACAGTTTTTGCATGAAAACTCATTCCTGGTAGAACTTCATAGGAAAGTACAAAGTTCGTATCGGATGGACGAATTAAGTTGAAATAGACAGTTTTTGCATGAAAACTCATTCCTGGTGGAACTTCATAGCAAAGTACAAAGTTCGTATCGGATGGACGAATTAAGTTGAAATAGACAGTTTTTGCATGAAAACTCATTCCTGGTGAAACTTCATAGCAAAGTACAAAGTTCGTATCCGATGGACGAATTAAGTTGAAATAGACAGTTTTTGCATGAAAACTCATTCCTGGTCGAACTTCATAGCAAAGTACAAAGTTCATTTTGGATGGACGAATTAAGTTGAAATAGACAGTTTTTGCATGAAAACTCATTCCTGGTAGAACTTCATAGGAAAGTACAAAGTTCGTATCGGATGGACGAATTAAGTTGAAATAGACAGTTTTTGCATGAAAACTCATTCCTGGTGAAACTTCATAGCAAAGTACAAAGTTCGTATCGGATGGACGAATTAAGTTGAAATAGACAGTTTTTGCATGAAAACTCATTCCTGGTCGAACTTCATAGCAAAGTACAAAGTTCATTTTGGATGGACGAATTAAGTTGAAATAGACAGTTTTTGCATGAAAACTCATTCCTGGTCGAACTTCATAGCAAAGTACAAAGTTCATTTTGGATGGACGAATTAAGTTGAAATAGACAGTTTTTGCATGAAAACTCATTCCTGGTAGAACTTCATAGCAAAGTACAAAGTTCGTTTTGGATGGATCAATTTAGTTGAAATAGACAGTTTTTGCATGAAAACTCATTCCTGGTAGAACTTCATAGCAAAGTACAAAGTTTGAATCGGATGGACGAATTAAGTTGAAATAGACAGTTTTTGCATGAAAACTCATTCCTGGTAGAACTTCATAGCAAAGTACAAAGTTCATTTTGGATGGACGAATTAAGTTGAAATAGACAGTTTTTGCATGAAAACTCATTCCTGGTAGAACTTCAAAGCAAAGTACAAAGTTCGAATCGGATGGACGAATTAAGTTGAAATAGACAGTTTTTGCATGAAAACTCATTCCTGGTAGAACTTCATAGCAAAGTACAAAGTTCGTTTTGGATGGATCAATTTAGTTGAAATAGACAGTTTTTGCATGAAAACTCATTCCTGGTAGAACTTCATAGCAAAGTACAAAGTTCATTTTGGATGGATCAATTTAGTTGAAATAGACAGTTTTTGCATGAAAACTCATTCCTGGTAGAACTTCATAGCAAAGTACAAAGTTTGAATCGGATGGACGAATTAAGTTGAAATAGACAGTTTTTGCATGAAAACTCATTCCTGGTGGAACTTCATAGCAAAGTACAAAGTTCGAATCGGATGGACGAATTAAGTTGAAATAGACAGTTTTTGCATGAAAACTCATTCCTGGTCGAACTTCATAGCAAAGTACAAAGTTCATTTTGGATGGACGAATTAAGTTGAAATAGACAGTTTTTGCATGAAAACTCATTCCTGGTAGAACTTCATAGCAAAGTACAAAGTTCATTTTGGATGGACGAATTAAGTTGAAATAGACAGTTTTTGCATGAAAACTCATTCCTGGTAGAACTTCAAAGCAAAGTACAAAGTTCGTTTTGGATGGGTAAAGTTAGTTGAAATAGACAGTTTTTGCATGAAAACTCATTCCTGGTGGAACTTCATAGCAAAGTACAAAGTTCGTTTTGGATGGACGAATTAAGTTGAAAGAGACAGTTTTTGCATGAAAACTCATTCCTGGTAGAACTTCATAGCAAAGTACAAAGTTCATTTTGGATGGATCAATTTAGTTGAAATAGACAGTTTTTGCATGAAAACTCATTCCTGGTAGAACTTCATAGCAAAGTACAAAGTTTGAATCGGATGGACGAATTAAGTTGAAATAGACAGTTTTTGCATGAAAACTCATTCCTGGTGGAACTTCATAGCAAAGTACAAAGTTCGAATCGGATGGACGAATTAAGTTGAAATAGACAGTTTTTGCATGAAAACTCATTCCTGGTCGAACTTCATAGCAAAGTACAAAGTTCATTTTGGATGGACGAATTAAGTTGAAATAGACAGTTTTTGCATGAAAACTCATTCCTGGTCGAACTTCATAGCAAAGTACAAAGTTCATTTTGGATGGACAAAGTTAGTTGAAATAGACAGTTTTTGCATGAAAACTCATTCCTGGTAGAACTTCATAGCAAAGTACAAAGTTCGTTTTGGATGGATCAATTTAGTTGAAATAGACAGTTTTTGCATGAAAACTCATTCCTGGTAGAACTTCATAGCAAAGTACAAAGTTTGAATCGGATGGACGAATTAAGTTGAAATAGACAGTTTTTGCATGAAAACTCATTCCTGGTAGAACTTCATAGCAAAGTACAAAGTTCATTTTGGATGGACGAATTAAGTTGAAATAGACAGTTTTTGCATGAAAACTCATTCCTGGTAGAACTTCAAAGCAAAGTACAAAGTTCGAATCGGATGGACGAATTAAGTTGAAATAGACAGTTTTTGCATGAAAACTCATTCCTGGTAGAACTTCATAGCAAAGTACAAAGTTCGTTTTGGATGGATCAATTTAGTTGAAATAGACAGTTTTTGCATGAAAACTCATTCCTGGTAGAACTTCATAGCAAAGTACAAAGTTCGAATCGGATGGACGAATTAAGTTGAAATAGACAGTTTTTGCATGAAAACTCATTCCTGGTGGAACTTCATAGCAAAGTACAAAGTTCGAATCGGATGGACGAATTAAGTTGAAATAGACAGTTTTTGCATGAAAACTCATTCCTGGTAGAACTTCATAGCAAAATACAAAGTTCATTTTGGATGGACGAATTAAGTTGAAATAGACAGTTTTTGCATGAAAACTCATTCCTGGTGGAACTTCATAGCAAAGTACAAAGTTCATTTTGGATGGACGAATTAAGTTGAAATAGACAGTTTTTGCATGAAAACTCATTCATGGTAGAACTTCATAGCAAAGTACAAAGTACGTTTTGGATGGATCAATTTAGTTGAAATAGACAGTTTTTGCATGAAAACTCATTCATGGTAGAACTTCATAGCAAAGTACAAAGTTCGTTTTGGATGGATCAATTTAGTTGAAATAGACAGTTTTTGCATGAAAACTCATTCCTGGTAGAACTTCATAGCAAAGTACAAAGTTCGAATCGGATGGACGAATTAAGTTGAAATAGCCAGTTTTTGCATGAAAACTCATTCCTGGTCGAACTTCATAGCAAAGTACAAAGTTCATTTTGGATGGACGAATTAAGTTGAAATTGACAGTTTTTGCATGAAAACTCATTCATGGTAGAACTTCATAGCAAAGTACAAAGTTCATTTTGGATGGACGAATTAAGTTGAAATAGACAGTTTTTGCATGAAAACTCATTCATGGTAGAACTTCATAGCAAAGTACAAAGTACGTTTTGGATGGACGAATTTAGTTGAAATAGACAGTTTTTGCATGAAAACTCATTCATGGTAGAACTTCATAGCAAAGTACAAAGTTCATTTTGGATGGACGAATTTAGTTGAAATAGACAGTTTTTGCATGAAAACTCATTCCTGGTCGAACTTCATAGCAAAGTACAAAGTTCATTTTGGATGGACGAATTAAGTTGAAAGAGACAGTTTTTGCATGAAAACTCATTCATGGTAGAACTTCATAGCAAAGTACAAAGTTCATTTTGGATGGACGAATTAAGTTGAAATAGACAGTTTTTGCATGAAAACTCATTCCTGGTAGAACTTCATAGCAAAGTACAAAGTTCGAATCGGATGGATCAATTTAGTTGAAATAGACAGTTTTTGCATGAAAACTCATTCCTGGTGGAACTTCGTAGCAAAGTACAAAGTTCGTTTTGGATGGATCAATTTAGTTGAAATAGACAGTTTTTGCATGAAAACTCATTCGTGGTGGAACTTCATAGCAAAGTACAAAGTTCGTTTTGGATGGATCAATTTAGTTGAAATAGACAGTTTTTGCATGAAAACTCATTCCTGGTGGAACTTCATAGCAAAGTACAAAGTTCGTTTTGGATGGACAAAGTTAGTTGAAATAGACAGTTCTTGCATGAAAACTCATTCCTGGTAGAACTTCATAGCAAAGTACAAAGTTCATTTTGGATGGACGAATTAAGTTGAAATAGACAGTTTTTGCATGAAAACTCATTCCTGGTAGAACTTCATAGCAAAGTACAAAGTTCGTTTTGAATGGATCAATTTAGTTGAAATAGACAGTTTTTGCATGAAAACTCATTCCTGGTGGAACTTCGTAGCAAAGTACAAAGTTCGAATCGGATGGACGAATTAAGTTGAAATAGACAGTTTTTGCATGAAAACTCATTCCTGGTGAAACTTCATAGGAAAGTACAAAGTTCGTTTTGGATGGATCAATTTAGTTGAAATAGACAGTTTTTGCATGAAAACTCATTCCTGGTAGAACTTCATAGCAAAGTACAAAGTTCATTTTGGATGGACGAATTAAGTTGAAATAGACAGTTTTTGCATGAAAACTCATTCCTGGTCGAACTTCATAGCAAAGTACAAAGTTCATTTTGGATGGACGAATTAAGTTGAAATAGACAGTTTTTGCATGAAAACTCATTCATGGTAGAACTTCATAGCAAAGTACAAAGTTCGTTTTGGATGGATCAATTTAGTTGAAATAGACAGTTTTTGCATGAAAACTCATTCATGGTAGAACTTCATAGCAAAGTACAAAGTACGTTTTGGATGGATCAATTTAGTTGAAATAGACAGTTTTTGCATGAAAACTCATTCCTGGTAGAACTTCATAGCAAAGTACAAAGTTCGAATCGGATGGACGAATTAAGTTGAAATAGACAGTTTTTGCATGAAAACTCATTCCTGGTAGAACTTCATAGCAAAGTACAAAGTTCATTTTGGATGGACGAATTAAGTTGAAATAGACAGTTTTTGCATGAAAACTCATTCCTGGTGGAACTTCATAGCAAAGTACAAAGTTCGAATCGGATGGACGAATTAAGTTGAAATAGACAGTTTTTGCATGAAAACTCATTCCTGGTAGAACTTCATAGCAAAGTACAAAGTTCGAATCGGATGGACGAATTAAGTTGAAATAGACAGTTTTTGCATGAAAACTCATTCCTGGTAGAACTTCATAGCAAAGTACAAAGTTCATTTTGGATGGACGAATTAAGTTGAAATAGATAGTTTTTGCATGAAAACTCATTCCTGGTAGAACTTCATAGCAAAGTACAAAGTTCGTTTTGGATGGATCAATTTAGTTGAAATAGACAGTTTTTGCATGAAAACTCATTCCTGGTAGAACTTCATAGCAAAGTACAAAGTTCGAATCGGATGGACGAATTAAGTTGAAATAGACAGTTTTTGCATGAAAACTCATTCATGGTAGAACTTCATAGCAAAGTACAAAGTACGTTTTGGATGGACGAATTAAGTTGAAATAGACAGTTTTTGCATGAAAACTCATTCCTGGTAGAACTTCATAGCAAAGTACAAAGTTCATTTTGGATGGACGAATTAAGTTGAAATAGACAGTTTTTGCATGAAAACTCATTCCTGGTGGAACTTCATAGCAAAGTACAAAGTTCATTTTGGATGGACGAATTAAGTTGAAATAGACAGTTTTTGCATGAAAACTCATTCCTGGTAGAACTTCATAGCAAAGAACAAAGTACGTTTTGGATGGATCAATTTAGTTGAAATAGACAGTTTTTGCATGAAAACTCATTCCTGGTAGAACTTCATAGCAAAGTACAAAGTTCGAATCGGATGGACGAATTAAGTTGAAATAGACAGTTTTTGCATGAAAACTAATTCCTGGTAGAACTTCATAGCAAAGTACAAAGTTCATTTTGGATGGACGAATTAAGTTGAAATAGACAGTTTTTGCATGAAAACTCATTCCTGGTAGAACTTCATAGCAAAGTACAAAGTTCGTTTTGGATGGATCAATTTAGTTGAAATAGACAGTTTTTGCATGAAAACTCATTCCTGGTAGAACTTCATAGCAAAGTACAAAGTTCGAATCGGATGGACGAATTAAGTTGAAATAGACAGTTTTTGCATGAAAACTCATTCCTGGTAGAACTTCATAGCAAAGTACAAAGTTCATTTCGGATGGACGAATTAAGTTGAAATAGACAGTTTTTGCATGAAAACTCATTCCTGGTAGAACTTCATAGCAAAGTACAAAGTTCGAATCGGATGGACGAATTAAGTTGAAATAGACAGTTTTTGCATGAAAACTCATTCCTGGTGGAACTTCATAGCAAAGTACAAAGTTCATTTTGGATGGACGAATTAAGTTGAAATAGACAGTTTTTGCATGAAAACTCATTCCTGGTAGAACTTCATAGCAAAGTACAAAGTTCGTTTTGGATGGATCAATTTAGTTGAAATAGACAGTTTTTGCATGAAAACTCATTCCTGGTAGAACTTCATAGCAAAGTACAAAGTTCGCATCGGATGGACGAATTAAGTTGAAATAGACAGTTTTTGCATGAAAACTCATTCCTGGTAGAACTTCATAGCAAAGTACAAAGTTCATTTTGGATGGACGAATTAAGTTGAAATAGACAGTTTTTGCATGAAAACTCATTCCTGGTAGAACTTCATAGCAAAGTACAAAGTTTGTTTTGGATGGATCAATTTAGTTGAAATAGACAGTTTTTGCATGAAAACTCATTCCTGGTAGAACTTCATAGCAAAGTACAAAGTTCGAATCGGATGGACGAATTAAGTTGAAATAGACAGTTTTTGCATGAAAACTCATTCCTGGTAGAACTTCATAGCAAAGTACAAAGTTCGTTTTGGATGGATCAATTTAGTTGAAATAGACAGTTTTTGCATGAAAACTCATTCCTGGTAGAACTTCATAGCAAAGTACAAAGTTCATTTCGGATGGACGAATTAAGTTGAAATAGACAGTTTTTGCATGAAAACTCATTCCTGGTGGAACTTCATAGCAAAGTACAAAGTTCGAATCGGATGGACGAATTAAGTTGAAATAGACAGTTTTTGCATGAAAACTCATTCCTGGTGGAACTTCATAGCAAAGTACAAAGTTCATTTTGGATGGACGAATTAAGTTGAAATAGACAGTTTTTGCATGAAAACTCATTCCTGGTAGAACTTCATAGCAAAGTACAAAGTTCGAATCGGATGGACGAATTAAGTTGAAATAGACAGTTTTTGCATGAAAACTCATTCCTGGTGGAACTTCATAGCAAAGTACAAAGTTCATTTTGGATGGACGAATTAAGTTGAAATAGACAGTTTTTGCATGAAAACTCATTCCTGGTAGAACTTCATAGCAAAGTACAAAGTTCATTTTGGATGGACGAATTAAGTTGAAATAGACAGTTTTTGCATGAAAACTCATTCCTGGTAGAACTTCATAGCAAAGTACAAAGTTCATTTTGGATGGACGAATTAAGTTGAAATAGACAGTTTTTGCATGAAAACTCATTCCTGGTAGAACTTCATAGCAAAGTACAAAGTTCGTTTTGGATGGATCAATTTAGTTGAAATAGACAGTTTTTGCATGAAAACTCATTCCTGGTAGAACTTCATAGCAAAGTACAAAGTTCGAATCGGATGGACGAATTAAGTTGAAATAGACAGTTTTTGCATGAAAACTCATTCCTGGTAGAACTTCATAGCAAAGTACAAAGTACGTTTTGGATGGATCAATTTAGTTGAAATAGACAGTTTTTGCATGAAAACTCATTCCTGGTGGAACTTCATAGCAAAGTACAAAGTTCGAATCGGATGGACGAATTAAGTTGAAATAGACAGTTTTTGCATGAAAACTCATTCCTGGTAGAACTTCATAGCAAAGTACAAAGTTCGAATCGGATGGACGAATTAAGTTGAAATAGACAGTTTTTGCATGAAAACTCATGCCTGGTAGAACTTCATAGCAAAGTACAAAGTTCATTTCGGATGGACGAATTAAGTTGAAATAGACAGTTTTTGCATGAAAACTCATTCCTGGTAGAACTTCATAGCAAAGTACAAAGTTCGAATCGGATGGACGAATTAAGTTGAAATAGACATTTTTTGCATGAAAACTCATTCCTGGTGGAACTTCATAGCAAAGTACAAAGTTCATTTTGGATGGACGAATTAAGTTGAAATAGACAGTTTTTGCATGAAAACTCATTCCTGGTAGAACTTCATAGCAAAGTACAAAGTTCGTTTTGGATGGATCAATTTAGTTGAAATAGACAGTTTTTGCATGAAAACTCATTCCTGGTAGAACTTCATAGCAAAGTACAAAGTTCGAATCGGATGGACGAATTAAGTTGAAATAGACAGTTTTTGCATGAAAACTCATTCCTGGTAGAACTTCATAGCAAAGTACAAAGTTCATTTCGGATGGACGAATTAAGTTGAAATAGACAGTTTTTGCATGAAAACTCATTCCTGGTGGAACTTCATAGCAAAGTACAAAGTTCATTTTGGATGGATCAATTTAGTTGAAATAGACAGTTTTTGCATGAAAACTCATTCCTGGTAGAACTTCATAGCAAAGTACAAAGTTTGAATCGGATGGACGAATTAAGTTGAAATAGACAGTTTTTGCATGAAAACTCATTCCTGGTGGAACTTCATAGCAAAGTACAAAGTTCGAATCGGATGGACGAATTAAGTTGAAATAGACAGTTTTTGCATGAAAACTCATTCCTGGTCGAACTTCATAGCAAAGTACAAAGTTCATTTTGGATGGACGAATTAAGTTGAAATAGACAGTTTTTGCATGAAAACTCATTCCTGGTCGAACTTCATAGCAAAGTACAAAGTTCATTTTGGATGGACGAATTAAGTTGAAATAGACAGTTTTTGCATGAAAACTCATTCCTGGTAGAACTTCATAGCAAAGTACAAAGTTCGTTTTGGATGGATCAATTTAGTTGAAATAGACAGTTTTTGCATGAAAACTCATTCCTGGTAGAACTTCATAGCAAAGTACAAAGTTTGAATCGGATGGACGAATTAAGTTGAAATAGACAGTTTTTGCATGAAAACTCATTCCTGGTAGAACTTCATAGCAAAGTACAAAGTTCATTTTGGATGGACGAATTAAGTTGAAATAGACAGTTTTTGCATGAAAACTCATTCCTGGTAGAACTTCAAAGCAAAGTACAAAGTTCGAATCGGATGGACGAATTAAGTTGAAATAGACAGTTTTTGCATGAAAACTCATTCCTGGTAGAACTTCATAGCAAAGTACAAAGTTCGTTTTGGATGGATCAATTTAGTTGAAATAGACAGTTTTTGCATGAAAACTCATTCCTGGTAGAACTTCATAGCAAAGTACAAAGTTCGAATCGGATGGACGAATTAAGTTGAAATAGACAGTTTTTGCATGAAAACTCATTCCTGGTAGAACTTCATAGCAAAGTACAAAGTTCGAATCGGATGGACGAATTAAGTTGAAATAGACAGTTTTTGCATGAAAACTCATTCCTGGTAGAACTTCATAGCAAAATACAAAGTTCATTTTGGATGGACGAATTAAGTTGAAATAGACAGTTTTTGCATGAAAACTCATTCCTTGTGGAACTTCATAGCAAAGTACAAAGTTCATTTTGGATGGACGAATTAAGTTGAAATAGACAGTTTTTGCATGAAAACTCATTCATGGTAGAACTTCATAGCAAAGTACAAAGTACGTTTTGGATGGATCAATTTAGTTGAAATAGACAGTTTTTGCATGAAAACTCATTCATGGTAGAACTTCATAGCAAAGTACAAAGTTCGTTTTGGATGGATCAATTTAGTTGAAATAGACAGTTTTTGCATGAAAACTCATTGCTGGTAGAACTTCATAGCAAAGTACAAAGTTCGAATCGGATGGACGAATTAAGTTGAAATAGCCAGTTTTTGCATGAAAACTCATTCCTGGTCGAACTTCATAGCAAAGTACAAAGTTCATTTTGGATGGACGAATTAAGTTGAAATAGACAGTTTTTGCATGAAAACTCATTCATGGTAGAACTTCATAGCAAAGTACAAAGTTCATTTTGGATGGACGAATTAAGTTGAAATAGACAGTTTTTGCATGAAAACTCATTCATGGTAGAACTTCATAGCAAAGTACAAAGTACGTTTTGGATGGACGAATTTAGTTGAAATAGACAGTTTTTGCATGAAAACTCATTCATGGTAGAACTTCATAGCAAAGTACAAAGTACGTTTTGGATGGATCAATTTAGTTGAAATAGACAGTTTTTGCATGAAAACTCATTCCTGGTAGAACTTCATAGCAAAGTACAAAGTTCATTTTGGATGGACGAATTAAGTTGAAATAGACAGTTTTTGCATGAAAACTCATTCCTGGTCGAACTTCATAGCAAAGTACAAAGTTCATTTTGGATGGACGAATTAAGTTGAAATAGACAGTTTTTGCATGAAAACTCATTCATGGTAGAACTTCATAGCAAAGTACAAAGTTCGTTTTGGATGGATCAATTTAGTTGAAATAGACAGTTTTTGCATGAAAACTCATTCATGGTAGAACTTCATAGCAAAGTACAAAGTACGTTTTGGATGGATCAATTTAGTTGAAATAGACAGTTTTTGCATGAAAACTCATTCCTGGTAGAACTTCATAGCAAAGTACAAAGTTCGAATCGGATGGACGAATTAAGTTGAAATAGACAGTTTTTGCATGAAAACTCATTCCTGGTAGAACTTCATAGCAAAGTACAAAGTTCATTTTGGATGGACGAATTAAGTTGAAATAGACAGTTTTTGCATGAAAACTCATTCCTGGTGGAACTTCATAGCAAAGTACAAAGTTCGAATCGGATGGACGAATTAAGTTGAAATAGACAGTTTTTGCATGAAAACTCATTCCTGGTAGAACTTCATAGCAAAGTACAAAGTTCGAATCGGATGGACGAATTAAGTTGAAATAGACAGTTTTTGCATGAAAACTCATTCCTGGTAGAACTTCATAGCAAAGTACAAAGTTCATTTTGGATGGACGAATTAAGTTGAAATAGACAGTTTTTGCATGAAAACTCATTCCTGGTAGAACTTCATAGCAAAGTACAAAGTTCGAATCGGATGGACGAATTAAGTTGAAATAGACAGTTTTTGCATGAAAACTCATTCCTGGTAGAACTTCATAGCAAAGTACAAAGTTCGTTTTGGATGGATCAATTTAGTTGAAATAGACAGTTTTTGCATGAAAACTCATTCCTGGTAGAACTTCATAGCAAAGTACAAAGTTCGAATCGGATGGACGAATTAAGTTGAAATAGACAGTTTTTGCATGAAAACTCATTCATGGTAGAACTTCATAGCAAAGTACAAAGTACGTTTTGGATGGACGAATTAAGTTGAAATAGACAGTTTTTGCATGAAAACTCATTCCTGGTAGAACTTCATAGCAAAGTACAAAGTTCATTTTGGATGGACGAATTAAGTTGAAATAGACAGTTTTTGCATGAAAACTCATTCCTGGTGGAACTTCATAGCAAAGTACAAAGTTCATTTTGGATGGACGAATTAAGTTGAAATAGACAGTTTTTGCATGAAAACTCATTCATGGTAGAACTTCATAGCAAAGTACAAAGTACGTTTTGGATGGATCAATTTAGTTGAAATAGACAGTTTTTGCATGAAAACTCATTCCTGGTAGAACTTCATAGCAAAGTACAAAGTTCGAATCGGATGGACGAATTAAGTTGAAATAGACAGTTTTTGCATGAAAACTCATTCCTGGTAGAACTTCATAGCAAAGTACAAAGTTCATTTTGGATGGACGAATTAAGTTGAAATAGACAGTTTTTGCATGAAAACTCATTCCTGGTAGAACTTCATAGCAAAGTACAAAGTTCGTTTTGGATGGATCAATTTAGTTGAAATAGACAGTTTTTGCATGAAAACTCATTCCTGGTAGAACTTCATAGCAAAGTACAAAGTTCATTTTGGATGGACGAATTAAGTTGAAATAGACAGTTTTTGCATGAAAACTCATTCCTGGTAGAACTTCATAGCAAAGTACAAAGTTCGTTTTGGATGGATCAATTTAGTTGAAATAGACAGTTTTTGCATGAAAACTCATTCCTGGTAGAACTTCACAGCAAAGTACAAAGTTCGTTTTGGATGGATCAATTTAGTTGAAATAGACAGTTTTTGCATGAAAACTCATTCATGGTAGAACTTCATAGCAAAGTACAAAGTACGTTTTGGATGGATCAATTTAGTTGAAATAGACAGTTTTTGCATGAAAACTCATTCCTGGTAGAACTTCATAGCAAAGTACAAAGTTCGAATCGGATGGACGAATTAAGTTGAAATAGACAGTTTTTGCATGAAAACTCATTCCTGGTGGAACTTCATAGCAAAGTACAAAGTTCATTTCGGATGGACGAATTAAGTTGAAATAGACAGTTTTTGCATGAAAACTCATTCCTGGTAGAACTTCATAGCAAAGTACAAAGTTCATTTTGGATGGACGAATTAAGTTGAAATAGACAGTTTTTGCATGAAAACTCATTCCTGGTGGAACTTCATAGCAAAGTACAAAGTTCATTTTGGATGGACGAATTAAGTTGAAATAGACAGTTTTTGCATGAAAACTCATTCCTGGTAGAACTTCATAGCAAAGTACAAAGTTCGTTTTGGATGGATCAATTTAGTTGAAATAGACAGTTTTTGCATGAAAACTCATTCCTGGTAGAACTTCATAGCAAAGTACAAAGTTCGAATCGGATGGACGAATTAAGTTGAAATAGACAGTTTTTGCATGAAAACTCATTCCTGGTAGAACTTCATAGCAAAGTACAAAGTTCATTTTGGATGGACGAATTAAGTTGAAATAGACAGTTTTTGCATGAAAACTCATTCCTGGTAGAACTTCATAGCAAAGTACAAAGTTCGTTTTGGATGGATCAATTTAGTTGAAATAGACAGTTTTTGCATGAAAACTCATTCCTGGTAGAACTTCATAGCAAAGTACAAAGTTCGAATCGGATGGACGAATTAAGTTGAAATAGACAGTTTTTGCATGAAAACTCATTCCTGGTAGAACTTCATAGCAAAGTACAAAGTTCGTTTTGGATGGATCAATTTAGTTGAAATAGACAGTTTTTGCATGAAAACTCATTCCTGGTGGAACTTCATAGCAAAGTACAAAGTTCGAATCGGATGGACGAATTAAGTTGAAATAGACAGTTTTTGCATGAAAACTCATTCCTGGTAGAACTTCATAGCAAAGTACAAAGTTCATTTCGGATGGACGAATTAAGTTGAAATAGACAGTTTTTGCATGAAAACTCATTCCTGGTGGAACTTCATAGCAAAGTACAAATTTCGAATCGGATGGACGAATTAAGTTGAAATAGACAGTTTTTGCATGAAAACTCATTCCTGGTGGAACTTCATAGCAAAGTACAAAGTTCATTTTGGATGGACGAATTAAGTTGAAATAGACAGTTTTTGCATGAAAACTCATTCCTGGTAGAACTTCATAGCAAAGTACAAAGTTCGAATCGGATGGACGAATTAAGTTGAAATAGACAGTTTTTGCATGAAAACTCATTCCTGGTGGAACTTCATAGCAAAGTACAAAGTTCATTTTGGATGGACGAATTAAGTTGAAATAGACAGTTTTTGCATGAAAACTCATTCCTGGTAGAACTTCATAGCAAAGTACAAAGTTCGTTTTGGATGGACGAATTAAGTTGAAATAGACAGTTTTTGCATGAAAACTCATTCCTGGTAGAACTTCATAGCAAAGTACAAAGTTCGTTTTGGATGGATCAATTTAGTTGAAATAGACAGTTTTTGCATGAAAACTCATTCCTGGTAGAACTTCATAGCAAAGTACAAAGTTCGAATCGGATGGACGAATTAAGTTGAAATAGACAGTTTTTGCATGAAAACTCATTCCTGGTAGAACTTCATAGCAAAGTACAAAGTACGTTTTGGATGGATCAATTTAGTTGAAATAGACAGTTTTTGCATGAAAACTCATTCCTGGTGGAACTTCATAGCAAAGTACAAAGTTCGAATCGGATGGACGAATTAAGTTGAAATAGACAGTTTTTGCATGAAAACTCATTCCTGGTAGAACTTCATAGCAAAGTACAAAGTTCGAATCGGATGGACGAATTAAGTTGAAATAGACAGTTTTTGCATGAAAACTCATGCCTGGTAGAACTTCATAGCAAAGTACAAAGTTCATTTCGGATGGACGAATTAAGTTGAAATAGACAGTTTTTGCATGAAAACTCATTCCTGGTAGAACTTCATAGCAAAGTACAAAGTTCGAATCGGATGGACGAATTAAGTTGAAATATACAGTTTTTGCATGAAAACTCATTCCTGGTGGAACTTCATAGCAAAGTACAAAGTTCATTTTGGATGGACGAATTAAGTTGAAATAGACAGTTTTTGCATGAAAACTCATTCCTGGTAGAACTTCATAGCAAAGTACAAAGTTCGTTTTGGATGGATCAATTTAGTTGAAATAGACAGTTTTTGCATGAAAACTCATTCCTGGTAGAACTTCATAGCAAAGTACAAAGTTCGAATCGGATGGACGAATTAAGTTGAAATAGACAGTTTTTGCATGAAAACTCATTCCTGGTGGAACTTCATAGCAAAGTACAAAGTTCGTTTTGGATGGATGAATTAAGTTGAAATAGACAGTTTTTGTATGAAAACTCATTCCTGGTGGAACTTCATAGCAAAGTACAAAGTTCGTTTTGGATGGATGAATTTAGTTGAAATAGACAGTTTTTGCATGACAACTCATTCCTGGTGGAACTTCATAGCAAAGTACAAAGTTCGTTTTGGATGGATCAATTTAGTTGAAATAGACAGTTTTTGCATGAAAACTCATTCCTGGTAGAACTTCATAGCAAAGTACAAAGTTCGTTTTGGATGGATCAATTTAGTTGAAATAGACAGTTTTTGCATGAAAACTCATTCCTGGTGGAACTTCATAGCAAAGTACAAAGTTCGTTTTGGATGGATCAATTTAGTTGAAATAGACAGTTTTTGCATGAAAACTCATTCCTGGTAGAACTTCATAGCAAAGTACAAAGTTCGTTTTGGATGGATCAATTTAGTTGAAATAGACAGTTTTTGCATGAAAACTCATTCCTGGTAGAACTTCATAGCAAAGTACAAAGTTCGTTTTGGATGGATGAATTAAGTTGAAATAGACAGTTTTTGTATGAAAACTCATTCCTGCTGGAACTTCATAGCAAAGTACAAAGTTCGTTTTGGATGGATCAATTTAGTTGAAATAGACAGTTTTTGCATGAAAACTCATTCCTGGTGGAACTTCATAGCAAAGTACAAAGTTCGTTTTGGATGGATGAATTAAGTTGAAATAGACAGTTTTTGCATGACAACTCATTCCTGGTGGAACTTCATAGCAAAGTACAAAGTTCGTTTTGGATGGATCAATTTAGTTGAAATAGACAGTATTTGCATGAAAACTCATTTCTGGTGGAACTTCATAGCAAAGTACAAAGTTCGTATCGGATGGATCAATTTAGTTGAAATAGACAGTTTTTGCATGAAAACTCATTCCTGGTGGAACTTCATAGCAAAGTACAAAGATCGTTTTGGATGAATCAATTTAGTTGAAATAGACAGTTTTTGCATGAAAACTCATTCCTGGTGGAACTTCATAGCAAAGTACAAAGTTCGTTTTGGATGGAGCAATTTAGTTGAAATAGACAGTTTTTGCATAAAAACTCATTCCTGGTGGAACTTCATAGCAAAGTACAAAGTTCGTTTTGGATGGATCAATTTAGTTGAAATAGACAGTTTTTGCATGAAAACTCATTCCTGGTAGAACTTCATAGCAAAGTACAAAGTTCGTTTTGGATGGATCAATTTAGTTGAAATAGACAGTTTTTGTATGAAAACTCATTCCTGGTAGAACTTCATAGCAAAGTACAAAGTTCGTATCGGATGGATCAATTTAGTTGAAATAGACAGTTTTTGCATGAAAACTCATTCCTGGTAGAACTTCATAGCAAAGTACAAAGTTCGTATCGGATGGATCAATTTAGTTGAAATAGACAGTTTTTGCATGAAAACTCATTCCTGGTGGAACTTCATAGCAAAGTACAAAGTTCGTATCGGATGGATCAATTTAGTTGAAATAGACAGTTTTTGCATGAAAACTCATTCCTGGTGGAACTTCATAGCAAAGTACAAAGTTCGTTTTGGATGGATCAATTTAGTTGAAATAGACAGTTTTTGCATGAAAACTCATTCCTGGTAGAACTTCATAGCAAAGTACAAAGATCGTTTTGGATGAATCAATTTAGTTGAAATAGACAGTTTTTGCATGAAAACTCATTCCTGGTGGAACTTCATAGCAAAGTACAAAGTTCGTTTTGGATGGATCAATTTAGTTGAAATAGACAGTTTTTGCATGAAAACTCATTCCTGGTGGAACTTCATAGCAAAGTACAAAGATCGTTTTGGATGAATCAATTTAGTTGAAATAGACAGTTTTTGCATGAAAACTCATTCCTGGTGGAACTTCATAGCAAAGTACAAAGTTCGTTTTGGATGGATCAATTTAGTTGAAATAGACAGTTTTTGCATAAAAACTCATTCCTGGTAGAACTTCATAGCAAAGTACAAAGTTCGTTTTGGATGGATCAATTTAGTTGAAATAGACAGTTTTTGCATGAAAACTCATTCCTGGTGGAACTTCATAGCAAAGTACAAAGATCGTTTTGGATGAATCAATTTAGTTGAAATAGACAGTTTTTGCATGAAAACTCATTCCTGGTGGAACTTCATAGCAAAGTACAAAGTTCGTTTTGGATGGATCAATTTAGTTGAAATAGACAGTTTTTGCATAAAAACTCATTCCTGGTAGAACTTCATAGCAAAGTACAAAGTTCGTTTTGGAAGGATCAATTTAGTTGAAATAGACAGTTTTTGCATGAAAACTCATTCCTGGTAGAACTTCATAGCAAAGTACAAAGTTCGTATCGGATGGATCAATTTAGTTGAAATAGACAGTTTTTGCATGAAAACTCATTCCTGGTGGAACTTCATAGCAAAGTACAAAGATCGTTTTGGATGGATGAATTAAGTTGAAATAGACAGTTTTTGTATGAAAACTCATTCCTGGTGAAACTTCATAGCAAAGTACAAAGTTCGTTTTGGATGGATGAATTAAGTTGAAATAGACAGTTTTTGCATGACAACTCATTCGTGGTGGAACTTCATAGCAAAGTACAAAGTTCGTTTTGGATGGATCAATTTAGTTGAAATAGACAGTTTTTGCATGAAAACTCATTCCTGGTAGAACTTCATAGCAAAGTACAAAGTTCGTTTTGGATGGATGAATTAAGTTGAAATAGACAGTTTTGTATGAAAACTCATTCCTGGTGAAACTTCATAGCAAAGTACAAAGTTCGTTTTGGATGGATGAATTAAGTTGAAATAGACAGTTTTTGCATGACAACTCATTCGTGGTGGAACTTCATAGCAAAGTACAAAGTTCGTTTTGGATGGATCAATTTAGTTGAAATAGACAGTTTTTGCATGAAAACTCATTCCTGGTGGAACTTCATAGCAAAGTACAAAGTTCGTTTTGGATGGATCAATTTAGTTGAAATAGACAGTTTTTGCATAAAAACTCATTCCTGGTAGAACTTCATAGCAAAGTACAAAGTTCGTTTTGGATGGATCAATTTAGTTGAAATAGACAGTTTTTGCATGAAAACTCATTCCTGGTGGAACTTCATAGCAAAGTACAAAGTTCGTTTTGGATGGATCAATTTAGTTGAAATAGACAGTTTTTGCATAAAAACTCATTCCTGGTAGAACTTTATAGCAAAGTACAAAGTTCGTTTTGGATGGATCAATTTAGTTGAAATAGACAGTTTTTGCATGAAAACTCATTCCTGGTAGAACTTCATAGCAAAGTACAAAGTTCGTTTTGGATGGATCAATTTAGTTGAAATAGACAGTTTTTGTATGAAAACTCATTCCTGGTAGAACTTCATAGCAAAGTACAAAGTTCGTATCGGATGGATCAATTTAGTTGAAATAGACAGTTTTTGCATGAAAACTCATTCCTGGTGGAACTTCATAGCAAAGTACAAAGTTCGTTTTGGATGGATCAATTTAGTTGAAATAGACAGTTTTTGCATGAAAACTCATTCCTGGTAGAACTTCATAGCAAAGTACAAAGATCGTTTTGGATGAATCAATTTAGTTGAAATAGACAGTTTTTGCATGAAAACTCATTCCTGGTGGAACTTCATAGCAAAGTACAAAGTTCGTTTTGGATGGATCAATTTAGTTGAAATAGACAGTTTTTGCATGAAAACTCATTCCTGGTGGAACTTCATAGCAAAGTACAAAGATCGTTTTGGATGAATCAATTTAGTTGAAATAGACAGTTTTTGCATGAAAACTCATTCCTGGTGGAACTTCATAGCAAAGTACAAAGTTCGTTTTGGATGGATCAATTTAGTTGAAATAGACAGTTTTTGCATAAAAACTCATTCCTGGTAGAACTTCATAGCAAAGTACAAAGTTCGTTTTGGATGGATCAATTTAGTTGAAATAGACAGTTTTTGCATGAAAACTCATTCCTGGTGGAACTTCATAGCAAAGTACAAAGATCGTTTTGGATGAATCAATTTAGTTGAAATAGACAGTTTTTGCATGAAAACTCATTCCTGGTGGAACTTCATAGCAAAGTACAAAGTTCGTTTTGGATGGATCAATTTAGTTGAAATAGACAGTTTTTGCATAAAAACTCATTCCTGGTAGAACTTCATAGCAAAGTACAAAGTTCGTTTTGGATGGATCAATTTAGTTGAAATAGACAGTTTTTGCATGAAAACTCATTCCTGGTAGAACTTCATAGCAAAGTACAAAGTTCGTATCGGATGGATCAATTTAGTTGAAATAGACAGTTTTTGCATGAAAACTCATTCCTGGTGGAACTTCATAGCAAAGTACAAAGATCGTTTTGGATGGATGAATTAAGTTGAAATAGACAGTTTTTGTATGAAAACTCATTCCTGGTGAAACTTCATAGCAAAGTACAAAGTTCGTTTTGGATGGATGAATTAAGTTGAAATAGACAGTTTTTGCATGACAACTCATTCGTGGTGGAACTTCATAGCAAAGTACAAAGTTCGTTTTGGATGGATGAATTAAGTTGAAATAGACAGTTTTTGCATGAAAACTCATTCCTGGTAGAACTTCATAGCAAAGTACAAAGTTCGTTTTGGATGGATGAATTAAGTTGAAATAGACAGTTTTGTATGACAACTCATTCGTGGTGGAACTTCATAGCAAAGTACAAAGTTCGTTTTGGATGGATCAATTTAGTTGAAATAGACAGTTTTTGTATGAAAACTCATTCCTGGTAGAACTTCATAGCAAAGTACAAAGTTCGTTTTGGATGGATGAATTAAGTTGAAATAGACAGTTTTGTATGAAAACTCATTCCTGGTGAAACTTCATAGCAAAGTACAAAGTTCGTATCGGATGGATCAATTTAGTTGAAATAGACAGTTTTGTATGACAACTCATTCGTGGTGGAACTTCATAGCAAAGTACAAAGTTCGTTTTGGATGGATCAATTTAGTTGAAATAGACAGTTTTGTATGAAAACTCATTCCTGGTGAAACTTCATAGCAAAGTACAAAGTTCGTATCGGATGGATCAATTTAGTTGAAATAGACAGTTTTTGCATGAAAACTCATTCCTGGTGGAACTTCATAGCAAAGTACAAAGATCGTTTTGGATGGATGAATTAAGTTGAAATAGACAGTTTTTGTATGAAAACTCATTCCTGGTGAAACTTCATAGCAAAGTACAAAGTTCGTTTTGGATGGATGAATTAAGTTGAAATAGACAGTTTTTGCATGACAACTCATTCGTGGTGGAACTTCATAGCAAAGTACAAAGTTCGTTTTGGATGGATCAATTTAGTTGAAATAGACAGTTTTTGCATGAAAACTCATTCCTGGTAGAACTTCATAGCAAAGTACAAAGTTCGTTTTGGATGGATGAATTAAGTTGAAATAGACAGTTTTGTATGACAACTCATTCGTGGTGGAACTTCATAGCAAAGTACAAAGTTCGTTTTGGATGGATCAATTTAGTTGAAATAGACAGTTTTTGCATGAAAACTCATTCCTGGTGGAACTTCATAGCAAAGTACAAAGTTCGTTTTGGATGGATCAATTTAGTTGAAATAGACAGTTTTTGCATAAAAACTCATTCCTGGTAGAACTTCATAGCAAAGTACAAAGTTCGTTTTGGATGGATCAATTTAGTTGAAATAGACAGTTTTTGCATGAAAACTCATTCCTGGTAGAACTTCATAGCAAAGTACAAAGTTCGTTTTGGATGGATCAATTTAGTTGAAATAGACAGTTTTTGTATGAAAACTCATTCCTGGTGGAACTTCATAGCAAAGTACAAAGTTCGTTTTGGATGGATGAATTAAGTTGAAATAGACAGTTTTTGCATGAAAACTCATTCCTGGTGGAACTTCATAGCAAAGTACAAAGTTCGTTTTGGATGGATCAATTTAGTTGAAATAGACAGTTTTTGCATGAAAACTCATTCCTGGTGGAACTTCATAGCAAAGTACAAAGTTCGTTTTGGATGGATCAATTTAGTTGAAATAGACAGTTTTTGTATGAAAACTCATTCCTGGTGGAACTTCATAGCAAAGTACAAAGTTCGTTTTGGATGGATCAATTTAGTTGAAATAGACAGTTTTTGTATGAAAACTCATTCCTGGTGGAACTTCATAGCAAAGTACAAAGTTCGTTTTGGATGGATGAATTAAGTTGAAATAGACAGTTTTTGCATGAAAACTCATTCCTGGTGGAACTTCATAGCAAAGTACAAAGTTCGTTTTGGATGGATGAATTAAGTTGAAATAGACAGTTGTTGCATGACAACTCATTCCTGGTAGAACTTCATAGCAAAGTACAAAGTTCGTATCGGATGGATGAATTAAGTTGAAATAGACAGTTTTTGCATGACAACTCATTCCTGGTGGAACTTCATAGCAAAGTACAAAGTTCGTTTTGGATGGATCAATTTAGTTGAAATAGACAGTTTTTGTATGAAAACTCATTCCTGGTGGAACTTCATAGCAAAGTACAAAGTTCGTTTTGGATGGATCAATTTAGTTGAAATAGACAGTTTTTGTATGAAAACTCATTCCTGGTGGAACTTCATAGCAAAGTACAAAGTTCGTTTTGGATGGATCAATTTAGTTGAAATAGACAGTTTTTGTATGAAAACTCATTCCTGGTGGAACTTCATAGCAAAGTACAAAGTTCGTTTTGGATGGATGAATTAAGTTGAAATAGACAGTTTTTGCATGAAAACTCATTCCTGGTAGAACTTCATAGCAAAGTACAAAGTTCGTTTTGGATGGATGAATTAAGTTGAAATAGACAGTTTTTGTATGAAAACTCATTCCTGGTGGAACTTCATAGCAAAGTACAAAGTTCGTTTTGGATGGATCAATTTAGTTGAAATAGACAGTTTTTGTATGAAAACTCATTCCTGGTGGAACTTCATAGCAAAGTACAAAGTTCGTTTTGGATGGATGAATTAAGTTGAAATAGACAGTTTTTGTATGAAAACTCATTCCTGGTGGAACTTCATAGCAAAGTACAAAGTTCGTTTTGGATGGATGAATTAAGTTGAAATAGACAGTTTTTGCATGACAACTCATTCCTGGTGGAACTTCATAGCAAAGTACAAAGTTCGTTTTGGATGGATCAATTTAGTTGAAATAGACAGTTTTTGCATGAAAACTCATTCCTGGTAGAACTTCATAGCAAAGTACAAAGTTCGTTTTGGATGGATCAATTTAGTTGAAATAGACAGTTTTTGCATGAAAACTCATTCCTGGTAGAACTTCATAGCAAAGTACAAAGTTCGTTTTGGATGGATCAATTTAGTTGAAATAGACAGTTTTTGCATGAAAACTCATTCCTGGTAGAACTTCATAGCAAAGTACAAAGTTCGTTTTGGATGGATCAATTTAGTTGAAATAGACAGTTTTTGTATGAAAACTCATTCCTGGTGGAACTTCATAGCAAAGTACAAAGTTCGTTTTGGATGGATCAATTTAGTTGAAATAGACAGTTTTTGCATGAAAACTCATTCCTGGTGGAACTTCATAGCAAAGTACAAAGTTCGTTTTGGATGGATGAATTAAGTTGAAATAGACAGTTTTTGCATGACAACTCATTCCTGGTGGAACTTCATAGCAAAGTACAAAGTTCGTTTTGGATGGATGAATTAAGTTGAAATAGACAGTTTTTGCATGACAACTCATTCCTGGTGGAACTTCATAGCAAAGTACAAAGTTCGTTTTGGATGGATCAATTTAGTTGAAATAGACAGTTTTTGTATGAAAACTCATTCCTGGTGGAACTTCATAGCAAAGTACAAAGTTCGTTTTGGATGGATGAATTAAGTTGAAATAGACAGTTTTTGCATGACAACTCATTCCTGGTGGAACTTCATAGCAAAGTACAAAGTTCGTTTTGGATGGATCAATTTAGTTGAAATAGACAGTTTTTGCATGAAAACTCATTCCTGGTAGAACTTCATAGCAAAGTACAAAGTTCGTATCGGATGGATCAATTTAGTTGAAATAGACAGTTTTTGCATGAAAACTCATTCCTGGTGGAACTTCATAGCAAAGTACAAAGTTCGTTTTGGATGGATCAATTTAGTTGAAATAGACAGTTTTTGTATGAAAACTCATTCCTGGTGGAACTTCATAGCAAAGTACAAAGTTCGTTTTGGATGGATGAATTAAGTTGAAATAGACAGTTTTTGCATGAAAACTCATTCCTGGTGGAACTTCATAGCAAAGTACAAAGTTCGTTTTGGATGGACAAAGTTAGTTGAAATAGACAGTTTTTGCATGACAACTCATTCCTGGTGGAACTTCATAGCAAAGTACAAAGTTCGTTTTGGATGGATCAATTTAGTTGAAATAGACAGTTTTTGCATGAAAACTCATTCCTGGTAGAACTTCATAGCAAAGTACAAAGTTCGTATCGGATGGATCAATTTAGTTGAAATAGACAGTTTTTGCATGAAAACTCATTCCTGGTGGAACTTCATAGCAAAGTACAAAGTTCGTTTTGGATGGATCAATTTAGTTGAAATAGACAGTTTTTGTATGAAAACTCATTCCTGGTGGAACTTCATAGCAAAGTACAAAGTTCGTTTTGGATGGATGAATTAAGTTGAAATAGACAGTTTTTGCATGAAAACTCATTCCTGGTGGAACTTCATAGCAAAGTACAAAGTTCGTTTTGGATGGATCAATTTAGTTGAAATAGACAGTTTTTGTATGAAAACTCATTCCTGGTGGAACTTCATAGCAAAGTACAAAGTTCGTTTTGGATGGATCAATTTAGTTGAAATAGACAGTTTTTGCATGAAAACTCATTCCTGGTGGAACTTCATAGCAAAGTACAAAGTTCGTTTTGGATGGATCAATTTAGTTGAAATAGACAGTTTTTGTATGAAAACTCATTCCTGGTGGAACTTCATAGCAAAGTACAAAGTTCGTTTTGGATGGATGAATTAAGTTGAAATAGACAGTTTTTGTATGAAAACTCATTCCTGGTGGAACTTCATAGCAAAGTACAAAGTTCGTTTTGGATGGATGAATTAAGTTGAAATAGACAGTTTTTGCATGACAACTCATTCCTGGTGGAACTTCATAGCAAAGTACAAAGTTCGTTTTGGATGGATCAATTTAGTTGAAATAGACAGTTTTTGCATGAAAACTCATTCCTGGTAGAACTTCATAGCAAAGTACAAAGTTCGTTTTGGATGGATCAATTTAGTTGAAATAGACAGTTTTTGCATGAAAACTCATTCCTGGTAGAACTTCATAGCAAAGTACAAAGTTCGTTTTGGATGGATCAATTTAGTTGAAATAGACAGTTTTTGCATGAAAACTCATTCCTGGTGGAACTTCATAGCAAAGTACAAAGTTCGTTTTGGATGGATGAATTAAGTTGAAATAGACAGTTTTTGTATGAAAACTCATTCCTGGTGGAACTTCATAGCAAAGTACAAAGTTCGTTTTGGATGGATGAATTAAGTTGAAATAGACAGTTTTTGCATGACAACTCATTCCTGGTGGAACTTCATAGCAAAGTACAAAGTTCGTTTTGGATGGATCAATTTAGTTGAAATAGACAGTTTTTGCATGAAAACTCATTCCTGGTAGAACTTCATAGCAAAGTACAAAGTTCGTATCGGATGGATCAATTTAGTTGAAATAGACAGTTTTTGCATGAAAACTCATTCCTGGTGGAACTTCATAGCAAAGTACAAAGATCGTTTTGGATGGATCAATTTAGTTGAAATAGACAGTTTTTGCATGAAAACTCATTCCTGGTGGAACTTCATAGCAAAGTACAAAGTTCGTTTTGGATGGATCAATTTAGTTGAAATAGACAGTTTTTGCATAAAAACTCATTCCTGGTAGAACTTCATAGCAAAGTACAAAGTTCGTTTTGGATGGATCAATTTAGTTGAAATAGACAGTTTTTGCATGAAAACTCATTCCTGGTAGAACTTCATAGCAAAGTACAAAGTTCGTATCGGATGGATCAATTTAGTTGAAATAGACAGTTTTTGCATGACAACTCATTCGTGGTGGAACTTCATAGCAAAGTACAAAGTTTGTTTTGGATGGATCAATTTAGTTGAAATAGACAGTTTTTGCATGAAAACTCATTCCTGGTAGAACTTCATAGCAAAGTACAAAGTTCGTTTTGGATGGATGAATTAAGTTGAAATAGACAGTTTTGTATGAAAACTCATTCCTGGTGAAACTTCATAGCAAAGTACAAAGTTCGTTTTGGATGGATGAATTAAGTTGAAATAGACAGTTTTTGCATGACAACTCATTCCTGGTGGAACTTCATAGCAAAGTACAAAGTTCGTTTTGGATGGATCAATTTAGTTGAAATAGACAGTTTTTGTATGAAAACTCATTCCTGGTGGAACTTCATAGCAAAGTACAAAGTTCGTTTTGGATGGATCAATTTAGTTGAAATAGACAGTTTTTGTATGAAAACTCATTCCTGGTGGAACTTCATAGCAAAGTACAAAGTTCGTTTTGGATGGATCAATTTAGTTGAAATAGACAGTTTTTGCATAAAAACTCATTCCTGGTAGAACTTCATAGCAAAGTACAAAGTTCGTTTTGGATGGATCAATTTAGTTGAAATAGACAGTTTTTGTATGAAAACTCATTCCTGGTAGAACTTCATAGCAAAGTACAAAGTTCGTTTTGGATGGATCAATTTAGTTGAAATAGACAGTTTTTGCATGAAAACTCATTCCTGGTAGAACTTCATAGCAAAGTACAAAGTTCGTATCGGATGGATCAATTTAGTTGAAATAGACAGTTTTTGCATGACAACTCATTCGTGGTGGAACTTCATAGCAAAGTACAAAGTTTGTTTTGGATGGATCAATTTAGTTGAAATAGACAGTTTTTGCATGAAAACTCATTCCTGGTAGAACTTCATAGCAAAGTACAAAGTTCGTTTTGGATGGATGAATTAAGTTGAAATAGACAGTTTTGTATGAAAACTCATTCCTGGTGAAACTTCATAGCAAAGTACAAAGTTCGTTTTGGATGGATGAATTAAGTTGAAATAGACAGTTTTTGCATGACAACTCATTCCTGGTGGAACTTCATAGCAAAGTACAAAGTTCGTTTTGGATGGATCAATTTAGTTGAAATAGACAGTTTTTGTATGAAAACTCATTCCTGGTGGAACTTCATAGCAAAGTACAAAGTTCGTTTTGGATGGATCAATTTAGTTGAAATAGACAGTTTTTGTATGAAAACTCATTCCTGGTGGAACTTCATAGCAAAGTACAAAGTTCGTTTTGGATGGATCAATTTAGTTGAAATAGACAGTTTTTGTATGAAAACTCATTCCTGGTGGAACTTCATAGCAAAGTACAAAGTTCGTTTTGGATGGATGAATTAAGTTGAAATAGACAGTTTTTGCATGAAAACTCATTCCTGGTAGAACTTCATAGCAAAGTACAAAGTTCGTTTTGGATGGATGAATTAAGTTGAAATAGACAGTTTTTGTATGAAAACTCATTCCTGGTGGAACTTCATAGCAAAGTACAAAGTTCGTTTTGGATGGATCAATTTAGTTGAAATAGACAGTTTTTGCATGAAAACTCATTCCTGGTGGAACTTCATAGCAAAGTACAAAGTTCGTTTTGGATGGATCAATTTAGTTGAAATAGACAGTTTTTGTATGAAAACTCATTCCTGGTGGAACTTCATAGCAAAGTACAAAGTTCGTTTTGGATGGATCAATTTAGTTGAAATAGACAGTTTTTGCATGAAAACTCATTCCTGGTGGAACTTCATAGCAAAGTACAAAGTTCGTTTTGGATGGATGAATTAAGTTGAAATAGACAGTTTTTGCATGAAAACTCATTCCTGGTAGAACTTCATAGCAAAGTACAAAGTTCGTATCGGATGGATCAATTTAGTTGAAATAGACAGTTTTTGCATGAAAACTCATTCCTGGTGGAACTTCATAGCAAAGTACAAAGATCGTTTTGGATGGATCAATTTAGTTGAAATAGACAGTTTTTGCATGAAAACTCATTCCTGGTGGAACTTCATAGCAAAGTACAAAGTTCGTTTTGGATGGATCAATTTAGTTGAAATAGACAGTTTTTGCATAAAAACTCATTCCTGGTAGAACTTCATAGCAAAGTACAAAGTTCGTTTTGGATGGATCAATTTAGTTGAAATAGACAGTTTTTGTATGAAAACTCATTCCTGGTAGAACTTCATAGCAAAGTACAAAGTTCGTTTTGGATGGATCAATTTAGTTGAAATAGACAGTTTTTGCATGAAAACTCATTCCTGGTAGAACTTCATAGCAAAGTACAAAGTTCGTATCGGATGGATCAATTTAGTTGAAATAGACAGTTTTTGCATGACAACTCATTCGTGGTGGAACTTCATAGCAAAGTACAAAGTTTGTTTTGGATGGATCAATTTAGTTGAAATAGACAGTTTTTGCATGAAAACTCATTCCTGGTAGAACTTCATAGCAAAGTACAAAGTTCGTTTTGGATGGATGAATTAAGTTGAAATAGACAGTTTTGTATGAAAACTCATTCCTGGTGAAACTTCATAGCAAAGTACAAAGTTCGTTTTGGATGGATGAATTAAGTTGAAATAGACAGTTTTTGCATGACAACTCATTCCTGGTGGAACTTCATAGCAAAGTACAAAGTTCGTTTTGGATGGATCAATTTAGTTGAAATAGACAGTTTTTGTATGAAAACTCATTCCTGGTGGAACTTCATAGCAAAGTACAAAGTTCGTTTTGGATGGATCAATTTAGTTGAAATAGACAGTTTTTGTATGAAAACTCATTCCTGGTGGAACTTCATAGCAAAGTACAAAGTTCGTTTTGGATGGATCAATTTAGTTGAAATAGACAGTTTTTGTATGAAAACTCATTCCTGGTGGAACTTCATAGCAAAGTACAAAGTTCGTTTTGGATGGATGAATTAAGTTGAAATAGACAGTTTTTGCATGAAAACTCATTCCTGGTAGAACTTCATAGCAAAGTACAAAGTTCGTTTTGGATGGATGAATTAAGTTGAAATAGACAGTTTTTGTATGAAAACTCATTCCTGGTGGAACTTCATAGCAAAGTACAAAGTTCGTTTTGGATGGATGAATTAAGTTGAAATAGACAGTTTTTGCATGAAAACTCATTCCTGGTGGAACTTCATAGCAAAGTACAAAGTTCGTTTTGGATGGATCAATTAAGTTGAAATAGACAGTTTTTGCATGAAAACTCATTCCTGGTGGAACTTCATAGCAAAGAACAAAGTTCGTTTTGGATGGATCAATTTAGTTGAAATAGACAGTTTTTGTATGAAAACTCATTCCTGGTGGAACTTCATAGCAAAGTACAAAGTTCGTTTTGGATGGATCAATTTAGTTGAAATAGACAGTTTTTGCATGAAAACTCATTCCTGGTGGAACTTCATAGCAAAGTACAAAGTTCGTTTTGGATGGATGAATTAAGTTGAAATAGACAGTTTTTGCATGAAAACTCATTCCTGGTAGAACTTCATAGCAAAGTACAAAGTTCGTATCGGATGGATCAATTTAGTTGAAATAGACAGTTTTTGCATGAAAACTCATTCCTGGTGGAACTTCATAGCAAAGTACAAAGATCGTTTTGGATGGATCAATTTAGTTGAAATAGACAGTTTTTGCATGAAAACTCATTCCTGGTGGAACTTCATAGCAAAGTACAAAGTTCGTTTTGGATGGATCAATTTAGTTGAAATAGACAGTTTTTGCATAAAAACTCATTCCTGGTAGAACTTCATAGCAAAGTACAAAGTTCGTTTTGGATGGATCAATTTAGTTGAAATAGACAGTTTTTGTATGAAAACTCATTCCTGGTAGAACTTCATAGCAAAGTACAAAGTTCGTTTTGGATGGATCAATTTAGTTGAAATAGACAGTTTTTGCATGAAAACTCATTCCTGGTAGAACTTCATAGCAAAGTACAAAGTTCGTATCGGATGGATCAATTTAGTTGAAATAGACAGTTTTTGCATGACAACTCATTCGTGGTGGAACTTCATAGCAAAGTACAAAGTTTGTTTTGGATGGATCAATTTAGTTGAAATAGACAGTTTTTGCATGAAAACTCATTCCTGGTGGAACTTCATAGCAAAGTACAAAGTTCGTTTTGGATGGATGAATTAAGTTGAAATAGACAGTTTTGTATGAAAACTCATTCCTGGTGAAACTTCATAGCAAAGTACAAAGTTCGTTTTGGATGGATCAATTTAGTTGAAATAGACAGTTTTTGCATGACAACTCATTCCTGGTGGAACTTCATAGCAAAGTACAAAGTTCGTTTTGGATGGATCAATTTAGTTGAAATAGACAGTTTTTGTATGAAAACTCATTCCTGGTGGAACTTCATAGCAAAGTACAAAGTTCGTTTTGGATGGATCAATTTAGTTGAAATAGACAGTTTTTGTATGAAAACTCATTCCTGGTGGAACTTCATAGCAAAGTACAAAGTTCGTTTTGGATGGATCAATTTAGTTGAAATAGACAGTTTTTGCATAAAAACTCATTCCTGGTAGAACTTCATAGCAAAGTACAAAGTTCGTTTTGGATGGATCAATTTAGTTGAAATAGACAGTTTTTGTATGAAAACTCATTCCTGGTAGAACTTCATAGCAAAGTACAAAGTTCGTTTTGGATGGATCAATTTAGTTGAAATAGACAGTTTTTGCATGAAAACTCATTCCTGGTAGAACTTCATAGCAAAGTACAAAGTTCGTATCGGATGGATCAATTTAGTTGAAATAGACAGTTTTTGCATGACAACTCATTCGTGGTGGAACTTCATAGCAAAGTACAAAGTTTGTTTTGGATGGATCAATTTAGTTGAAATAGACAGTTTTTGCATGAAAACTCATTCCTGGTAGAACTTCATAGCAAAGTACAAAGTTCGTTTTGGATGGATGAATTAAGTTGAAATAGACAGTTTTGTATGAAAACTCATTCCTGGTGAAACTTCATAGCAAAGTACAAAGTTCGTTTTGGATGGATGAATTAAGTTGAAATAGACAGTTTTTGCATGACAACTCATTCCTGGTGGAACTTCATAGCAAAGTACAAAGTTCGTTTTGGATGGATCAATTTAGTTGAAATAGACAGTTTTTGTATGAAAACTCATTCCTGGTGGAACTTCATAGCAAAGTACAAAGTTCGTTTTGGATGGATCAATTTAGTTGAAATAGACAGTTTTTGTATGAAAACTCATTCCTGGTGGAACTTCATAGCAAAGTACAAAGTTCGTTTTGGATGGATCAATTTAGTTGAAATAGACAGTTTTTGTATGAAAACTCATTCCTGGTGGAACTTCATAGCAAAGTACAAAGTTCGTTTTGGATGGATGAATTAAGTTGAAATAGACAGTTTTTGCATGAAAACTCATTCCTGGTAGAACTTCATAGCAAAGTACAAAGTTCGTTTTGGATGGATGAATTAAGTTGAAATAGACAGTTTTTGTATGAAAACTCATTCCTGGTGGAACTTCATAGCAAAGTACAAAGTTCGTTTTGGATGGATGAATTAAGTTGAAATAGACAGTTTTTGCATGACAACTCATTCCTGGTGGAACTTCATAGCAAAGTACAAAGTTCGTTTTGGATGGATCAATTTAGTTGAAATAGACAGTTTTTGTATGAAAACTCATTCCTGGTGGAACTTCATAGCAAAGTACAAAGTTCGTTTTGGATGGATCAATTTAGTTGAAATAGACAGTTTTTGTATGAAAACTCATTCCTGGTGGAACTTCATAGCAAAGTACAAAGTTCGTTTTGGATGGATCAATTTAGTTGAAATAGACAGTTTTTGTATGAAAACTCATTCCTGGTGGAACTTCATAGCAAAGTACAAAGTTCGTTTTGGATGGATCAATTTAGTTGAAATAGACAGTTTTTGCATGAAAACTCATTCCTGGTAGAACTTCATAGCAAAGTACAAAGTTCGTATCGGATGGATCAATTTAGTTGAAATAGACAGTTTTTGCATGACAACTCATTCGTGGTGGAACTTCATAGCAAAGTACAAAGTTTGTTTTGGATGGATCAATTTAGTTGAAATAGACAGTTTTTGCATGAAAACTCATTCCTGGTAGAACTTCATAGCAAAGTACAAAGTTCGTTTTGGATGGATGAATTAATTTGAAATAGACAGTTTTGTATGAAAACTCATTCCTGGTGAAACTTCATAGCAAAGTACAAAGTTCGTTTTGGATGGATGAATTAAGTTGAAATAGACAGTTTTTGCATGACAACTCATTCCTGGTGGAACTTCATAGCAAAGTACAAAGTTCGTTTTGGATGGATCAATTTAGTTGAAATAGACAGTTTTTGTATGAAAACTCATTCCTGGTGGAACTTCATAGCAAAGTACAAAGTTCGTTTTGGATGGATCAATTTAGTTGAAATAGACAGTTTTTGTATGAAAACTCATTCCTGGTGGAACTTCATAGCAAAGTACAAAGTTCGTTTTGGATGGATCAATTTAGTTGAAATAGACAGTTTTTGCATAAAAACTCATTCCTGGTAGAACTTCATAGCAAAGTACAAAGTTCGTTTTGGATGGATCAATTTAGTTGAAATAGACAGTTTTTGTATGAAAACTCATTCCTGGTAGAACTTCATAGCAAAGTACAAAGTTCGTTTTGGATGGATCAATTTAGTTGAAATAGACAGTTTTTGCATGAAAACTCATTCCTGGTAGAACTTCATAGCAAAGTACAAAGTTCGTATCGGATGGATCAATTTAGTTGAAATAGACAGTTTTTGCATGACAACTCATTCGTGGTGGAACTTCATAGCAAAGTACAAAGTTTGTTTTGGATGGATCAATTTAGTTGAAATAGACAGTTTTTGCATGAAAACTCATTCCTGGTAGAACTTCATAGCAAAGTACAAAGTTCGTTTTGGATGGATCAATTTAGTTGAAATAGACAGTTTTTGCATGAAAACTCATTCCTGGTAGAACTTCATAGCAAAGTACAAAGTTTGTTTTGGATGGATCAATTTAGTTGAAATAGACAGTTTTTGCATGAAAACTCATTCCTGGTAGAACTTCATAGCAAAGTACAAAGTTCGTTTTGGATGGATGAATTAAGTTGAAATAGACAGTTTTGTATGAAAACTCATTCCTGGTGAAACTTCATAGCAAAGTACAAAGTTCGTTTTGGATGGATGAATTAAGTTGAAATAGACAGTTTTTGCATGACAACTCATTCCTGGTGGAACTTCATAGCAAAGTACAAAGTTCGTTTTGGATGGATCAATTTAGTTGAAATAGACAGTTTTTGCATGAAAACTCATTCCTGGTGGAACTTCATAGCAAAGTACAAAGTTCGTTTTGGATGGATCAATTTAGTTGAAATAGACAGTTTTTGTATGAAAACTCATTCCTGGTGGAACTTCATAGCAAAGTACAAAGTTCGTTTTGGATGGATCAATTTAGTTGAAATAGACAGTTTTTGCATGAAAACTCATTCCTGGTAGAACTTCATAGCAAAGTACAAAGTTCGTATCGGATGGATCAATTTAGTTGAAATAGACAGTTTTTGCATGACAACTCATTCGTGGTGGAACTTCATAGCAAAGTACAAAGTTTGTTTTGGATGGATCAATTTAGTTGAAATAGACAGTTTTTGCATGAAAACTCATTCCTGGTAGAACTTCATAGCAAAGTACAAAGTTCGTTTTGGATGGATGAATTAAGTTGAAATAGACAGTTTTGTATGAAAACTCATTCCTGGTGAAACTTCATAGCAAAGTACAAAGTTCGTTTTGGATGGATGAATTAAGTTGAAATAGACAGTTTTTGCATGACAACTCATTCCTGGTGGAACTTCATAGCAAAGTACAAAGTTCGTTTTGGATGGATCAATTTAGTTGAAATAGACAGTTTTTGTATGAAAACTCATTCCTGGTGGAACTTCATAGCAAAGTACAAAGTTCGTTTTGGATGGATCAATTTAGTTGAAATAGACAGTTTTTGTATGAAAACTCATTCCTGGTGGAACTTCATAGCAAAGTACAAAGTTCGTTTTGGATGGATCAATTTAGTTGAAATAGACAGTTTTTGCATAAAAACTCATTCCTGGTAGAACTTCATAGCAAAGTACAAAGTTCGTTTTGGATGGATCAATTTAGTTGAAATAGACAGTTTTTGTATGAAAACTCATTCCTGGTAGAACTTCATAGCAAAGTACAAAGTTCGTTTTGGATGGATCAATTTAGTTGAAATAGACAGTTTTTGCATGAAAACTCATTCCTGGTAGAACTTCATAGCAAAGTACAAAGTTCGTATCGGATGGATCAATTTAGTTGAAATAGACAGTTTTTGCATGACAACTCATTCGTGGTGGAACTTCATAGCAAAGTACAAAGTTTGTTTTGGATGGATCAATTTAGTTGAAATAGACAGTTTTTGCATGAAAACTCATTCCTGGTAGAACTTCATAGCAAAGTACAAAGTTCGTTTTGGATGGATGAATTAAGTTGAAATAGACAGTTTTGTATGAAAACTCATTCCTGGTGAAACTTCATAGCAAAGTACAAAGTTCGTTTTGGATGGATGAATTAAGTTGAAATAGACAGTTTTTGCATGACAACTCATTCCTGGTGGAACTTCATAGCAAAGTACAAAGTTCGTTTTGGATGGATCAATTTAGTTGAAATAGACAGTTTTTGTATGAAAACTCATTCCTGGTGGAACTTCATAGCAAAGTACAAAGTTCGTTTTGGATGGATCAATTTAGTTGAAATAGACAGTTTTTGTATGAAAACTCATTCCTGGTGGAACTTCATAGCAAAGTACAAAGTTCGTTTTGGATGGATCAATTTAGTTGAAATAGACAGTTTTTGTATGAAAACTCATTCCTGGTGGAACTTCATAGCAAAGTACAAAGTTCGTTTTGGATGGATGAATTAAGTTGAAATAGACAGTTTTTGTATGAAAACTCATTCCTGGTGGAACTTCATAGCAAAGTACAAAGTTCGTTTTGGATGGATGAATTAAGTTGAAATAGACAGTTTTTGCATGACAACTCATTCCTGGTGGAACTTCATAGCAAAGTACAAAGTTCGTTTTGGATGGATCAATTTAGTTGAAATAGACAGTTTTTGTATGAAAACTCATTCCTGGTGGAACTTCATAGCAAAGTACAAAGTTCGTTTTGGATGGATCAATTTAGTTGAAATAGACAGTTTTTGTATGAAAACTCATTCCTGGTGGAACTTCATAGCAAAGTACAAAGTTCGTTTTGGATGGATCAATTTAGTTGAAATAGACAGTTTTTGTATGAAAACTCATTCCTGGTGGAACTTCATAGCAAAGTACAAAGTTCGTTTTGGATGGATCAATTTAGTTGAAATAGACAGTTTTTGTATGAAAACTCATTCCTGGTAGAACTTCATAGCAAAGTACAAAGTTCGTTTTGGATGGATCAATTTAGTTGAAATAGACAGTTTTTGCATGAAAACTCATTCCTGGTAGAACTTCATAGCAAAGTACAAAGTTCGTATCGGATGGATCAATTTAGTTGAAATAGACAGTTTTTGCATGACAACTCATTCGTGGTGGAACTTCATAGCAAAGTACAAAGTTTGTTTTGGATGGATCAATTTAGTTGAAATAGACAGTTTTTGCATGAAAACTCATTCCTGGTAGAACTTCATAGCAAAGTACAAAGTTCGTTTTGGATGGATGAATTAAGTTGAAATAGACAGTTTTTGCATGAAAACTCATTCCTGGTAGAACTTCATAGCAAAGTACAAAGTTCGTTTTGGATGGATGAATTAAGTTGAAATAGACAGTTTTTGTATGAAAACTCATTCCTGGTGGAACTTCATAGCAAAGTACAAAGTTCGTTTTGGATGGATGAATTAAGTTGAAATAGACAGTTTTTGCATGAAAACTCATTCCTGGTGGAACTTCATAGCAAAGTACAAAGTTCGTTTTGGATGGATCAATTTAGTTGAAATAGACAGTTTTTGTATGAAAACTCATTCCTGGTGGAACTTCATAGCAAAGTACAAAGTTCGTATCGGATGGATCAATTTAGTTGAAATAGACAGTTTTTGCATGACAACTCATTCGTGGTGGAACTTCATAGCAAAGTACAAAGTTTGTTTTGGATGGATCAATTTAGTTGAAATAGACAGTTTTTGCATGAAAACTCATTCCTGGTAGAACTTCATAGCAAAGTACAAAGTTCGTTTTGGATGGATGAATTAAGTTGAAATAGACAGTTTTTGCATGAAAACTCATTCCTGGTAGAACTTCATAGCAAAGTACAAAGTTCGTTTTGGATGGATGAATTAAGTTGAAATAGACAGTTTTTGTATGAAAACTCATTCCTGGTGGAACTTCATAGCAAAGTACAAAGTTCGTTTTGGATGGATGAATTAAGTTGAAATAGACAGTTTTTGCATGAAAACTCATTCCTGGTGGAACTTCATAGCAAAGTACAAAGTTCGTTTTGGATGGATCAATTTAGTTGAAATAGACAGTTTTTGTATGAAAACTCATTCCTGGTGGAACTTCATAGCAAAGTACAAAGTTCGTTTTGGATGGATGAATTAAGTTGAAATAGACAGTTTTTGCATGAAAACTCATTCCTGGTGGAACTTCATAGCAAAGTACAAAGTTCGTTTTGGATGGATCAATTTAGTTGAAATAGACAGTTTTTGCATGAAAACTCATTCCTGGTAGAACTTCATAGCAAAGTACAAAGTTCGTATCGGATGGATCAATTTAGTTGAAATAGACAGTTTTTGCATGACAACTCATTCGTGGTGGAACTTCATAGCAAAGTACAAAGTTTGTTTTGGATGGATCAATTTAGTTGAAATAGACAGTTTTTGCATGAAAACTCATTCCTGGTAGAACTTCATAGCAAAGTACAAAGTTCGTTTTGGATGGATGAATTAAGTTGAAATAGACAGTTTTTGCATGAAAACTCATTCCTGGTAGAACTTCATAGCAAAGTACAAAGTTCGTTTTGGATGGATGAATTAAGTTGAAATAGACAGTTTTTGTATGAAAACTCATTCCTGGTGGAACTTCATAGCAAAGTACAAAGTTCGTTTTGGATGGATGAATTAAGTTGAAATAGACAGTTTTTGTATGAAAACTCATTCCTGGTGGAACTTCATAGCAAAGTACAAAGTTCGTATCGGATGGATCAATTTAGTTGAAATAGACAGTTTTTGCATGACAACTCATTCGTGGTGGAACTTCATAGCAAAGTACAAAGTTTGTTTTGGATGGATCAATTTAGTTGAAATAGACAGTTTTTGCATGAAAACTCATTCCTGGTAGAACTTCATAGCAAAGTACAAAGTTCGTTTTGGATGGATGAATTAAGTTGAAATAGACAGTTTTTGTATGAAAACTCATTCCTGGTGGAACTTCATAGCAAAGTACAAAGTTCGTTTTGGATGGATGAATTAAGTTGAAATAGACAGTTTTTGCATGAAAACTCATTCCTGGTGGAACTTCATAGCAAAGTACAAAGTTCGTTTTGGATGGATCAATTTAGTTGAAATAGACAGTTTTTGTATGAAAACTCATTCCTGGTGGAACTTCATAGCAAAGTACAAAGTTCGTTTTGGATGGATGAATTAAGTTGAAATAGACAGTTTTTGCATGAAAACTCATTCCTGGTGGAACTTCATAGCAAAGTACAAAGTTCGTTTTGGATGGATCAATTTAGTTGAAATAGACAGTTTTTGTATGAAAACTCATTCCTGGTGGAACTTCATAGCAAAGTACAAAGTTCGTTTTGGATGGATCAATTTAGTTGAAATAGACAGTTTTTGTATGAAAACTCATTCCTGGTGGAACTTCATAGCAAAGTACAAAGTTCGTTTTGGATGGATGAATTAAGTTGAAATAGACAGTTCTTGCATGAAAACTCATTCCTGGTAGAACTTCATAGCAAAGCACAAAGTTCGTATCGGATGGACGAATTAAGTTGAAATAGACAGTTTTTGCATGACAACTCATTCCTGGTGGAACTTCATAGCAAAGTACAAAGTTCGTATCGGATGGATCAATTTAGTTGAAATAGACAGTTTTTGCATGAAAACTCATTCCTGGTGGAACTTCATAGCAAAGTACAAAGTTCGTTTTGGATGGATCAATTTAGTTGAAATAGACAGTTTTTGTATGAAAACTCATTCCTGGTGGAACTTCATAGCAAAGTACAAAGTTCGTTTTGGATGGATCAATTTAGTTGAAATAGACAGTTTTTGTATGAAAACTCATTCCTGGTGGAACTTCATAGCAAAGTACAAAGTTCGTTTTGGATGGATCAATTTAGTTGAAATAGACAGTTTTTGTATGAAAACTCATTCCTGGTGGAACTTCATAGCAAAGTACAAAGTTCGTTTTGGATGGATCAATTTAGTTGAAATAGACAGTTGTTGCATGACAACTCATTCCTGGTAGAACTTCATAGCAAAGTACAAAGTTCGTATCGGATGGATGAATTAAGTTGAAATAGACAGTTTTTGCATGACAACTCATTCCTGGTGGAACTTCATAGCAAAGTACAAAGTTCGTTTTGGATGGATCAATTTAGTTGAAATAGACAGTTTTTGTATGAAAACTCATTCCTGGTGGAACTTCATAGCAAAGTACAAAGTTCGTTTTGGATGGATCAATTTAGTTGAAATAGACAGTTTTTGTATGAAAACTCATTCCTGGTGGAACTTCATAGCAAAGTACAAAGTTCGTTTTGGATGGATCAATTTAGTTGAAATAGACAGTTTTTGTATGAAAACTCATTCCTGGTGGAACTTCATAGCAAAGTACAAAGTTCGTTTTGGATGGATGAATTAAGTTGAAATAGACAGTTTTTGCATGAAAACTCATTCCTGGTGGAACTTCATAGCAAAGTACAAAGTTCGTTTTGGATGGATGAATTAAGTTGAAATAGACAGTTTTTGTATGAAAACTCATTCCTGGTAGAACTTCATAGCAAAGTACAAAGTTCGTATCGGATGGATGAATTAAGTTGAAATAGACAGTTTTTGCATGACAACTCATTCCTGGTGGAACTTCATAGCAAAGTACAAAGTTCGTTTTGGATGGATCAATTTAGTTGAAATAGACAGTTTTTGTATGAAAACTCATTCCTGGTGGAACTTCATAGCAAAGTACAAAGTTCGTTTTGGATGGATCAATTTAGTTGAAATAGACAGTTTTTGTATGAAAACTCATTCCTGGTGGAACTTCATAGCAAAGTACAAAGTTCGTTTTGGATGGATCAATTTAGTTGAAATAGACAGTTTTTGTATGCAAACTCATTCCTGGTGGAACTTCATAGCAAAGTACAAAGTTCGTTTTGGATGGATGAATTAAGTTGGAATAGACAGTTTTTGCATGAAAACTCATTCCTGGTAGAACTTCATAGCAAAGTACAAAGTTCGTTTTGGATGGATGAATTAAGTTGAAATAGACAGTTTTTGTATGAAAACTCATTCCTGGTGGAACTTCATAGCAAAGTACAAAGTTCGTTTTGGATGGATGAATTAAGTTGAAATAGACAGTTTTTGCATGAAAACTCATTCCTGGTGGAACTTCATAGCAAAGTACAAAGTTCGTTTTGGATGGATCAATTTAGTTGAAATAGACAGTTTTTGTATGAAAACTCATTCCTGGTGGAACTTCATAGCAAAGTACAAAGTTCGTTTTGGATGGATCAATTTAGTTGAAATAGACAGTTTTTGCATGAAAACTCATTCCTGGTGGAACTTCATAGCAAAGTACAAAGTTCGTTTTGGATGGATGAATTAAGTTGAAATAGACAGTTTTTGTATGAAAACTCATTCCTGGTGGAACTTCATAGCAAAGTACAAAGTTCGTTTTGGATGGATCAATTTAGTTGAAATAGACAGTTTTTGTATGAAAACTCATTCCTGGTGGAACTTCATAGCAAAGTACAAAGTTCGTTTTGGATGGATGAATTAAGTTGAAATAGACAGTTTTTGCATGAAAACTCATTCCTGGTGGAACTTCATAGCAAAGTACAAAGTTCGTTTTGGATGGATCAATTTAGTTGAAATAGACAGTTTTTGCATGAAAACTCATTCCTGGTAGAACTTCATAGCAAAGTACAAAGTTCGTATCGGATGGATCAATTTAGTTGAAATAGACAGTTTTTGCATGACAACTCATTCGTGGTGGAACTTCATAGCAAAGTACAAAGTTTGTTTTGGATGGATCAATTTAGTTGAAATAGACAGTTTTTGCATGAAAACTCATTCCTGGTAGAACTTCATAGCAAAGTACAAAGTTCGTTTTGGATGGATGAATTAAGTTGAAATAGACAGTTTTTGCATGAAAACTCATTCCTGGTAGAACTTCATAGCAAAGTACAAAGTTCGTTTTGGATGGATGAATTAAGTTGAAATAGACAGTTTTTGTATGAAAACTCATTCCTGGTGGAACTTCATAGCAAAGTACAAAGTTCGTTTTGGATGGATGAATTAAGTTGAAATAGACAGTTTTTGTATGAAAACTCATTCCTGGTGGAACTTCATAGCAAAGTACAAAGTTCGTATCGGATGGATCAATTTAGTTGAAATAGACAGTTTTTGCATGACAACTCATTCGTGGTGGAACTTCATAGCAAAGTACAAAGTTTGTTTTGGATGGATCAATTTAGTTGAAATAGACAGTTTTTGCATGAAAACTCATTCCTGGTAGAACTTCATAGCAAAGTACAAAGTTCGTTTTGGATGGATGAATTAAGTTGAAATAGACAGTTTTTGTATGAAAACTCATTCCTGGTGGAACTTCATAGCAAAGTACAAAGTTCGTTTTGGATGGATGAATTAAGTTGAAATAGACAGTTTTTGCATGAAAACTCATTCCTGGTGGAACTTCATAGCAAAGTACAAAGTTCGTTTTGGATGGATCAATTTAGTTGAAATAGACAGTTTTTGTATGAAAACTCATTCCTGGTGGAACTTCATAGCAAAGTACAAAGTTCGTTTTGGATGGATGAATTAAGTTGAAATAGACAGTTTTTGCATGAAAACTCATTCCTGGTGGAACTTCATAGCAAAGTACAAAGTTCGTTTTGGATGGATCAATTTAGTTGAAATAGACAGTTTTTGTATGAAAACTCATTCCTGGTGGAACTTCATAGCAAAGTACAAAGTTCGTTTTGGATGGATCAATTTAGTTGAAATAGACAGTTTTTGTATGAAAACTCATTCCTGGTGGAACTTCATAGCAAAGTACAAAGTTCGTTTTGGATGGATGAATTAAGTTGAAATAGACAGTTCTTGCATGAAAACTCATTCCTGGTAGAACTTCATAGCAAAGCACAAAGTTCGTATCGGATGGACGAATTAAGTTGAAATAGACAGTTTTTGCATGACAACTCATTCCTGGTGGAACTTCATAGCAAAGTACAAAGTTCGTATCGGATGGATCAATTTAGTTGAAATAGACAGTTTTTGCATGAAAACTCATTCCTGGTGGAACTTCATAGCAAAGTACAAAGTTCGTTTTGGATGGATCAATTTAGTTGAAATAGACAGTTTTTGTATGAAAACTCATTCCTGGTGGAACTTCATAGCAAAGTACAAAGTTCGTTTTGGATGGATCAATTTAGTTGAAATAGACAGTTTTTGTATGAAAACTCATTCCTGGTGGAACTTCATAGCAAAGTACAAAGTTCGTTTTGGATGGATCAATTTAGTTGAAATAGACAGTTTTTGTATGAAAACTCATTCCTGGTGGAACTTCATAGCAAAGTACAAAGTTCGTTTTGGATGGATCAATTTAGTTGAAATAGACAGTTGTTGCATGACAACTCATTCCTGGTAGAACTTCATAGCAAAGTACAAAGTTCGTATCGGATGGATGAATTAAGTTGAAATAGACAGTTTTTGCATGACAACTCATTCCTGGTGGAACTTCATAGCAAAGTACAAAGTTCGTTTTGGATGGATCAATTTAGTTGAAATAGACAGTTTTTGTATGAAAACTCATTCCTGGTGGAACTTCATAGCAAAGTACAAAGTTCGTTTTGGATGGATCAATTTAGTTGAAATAGACAGTTTTTGTATGAAAACTCATTCCTGGTGGAACTTCATAGCAAAGTACAAAGTTCGTTTTGGATGGATCAATTTAGTTGAAATAGACAGTTTTTGTATGAAAACTCATTCCTGGTGGAACTTCATAGCAAAGTACAAAGTTCGTTTTGGATGGATGAATTAAGTTGAAATAGACAGTTTTTGCATGAAAACTCATTCCTGGTGGAACTTCATAGCAAAGTACAAAGTTCGTTTTGGATGGATGAATTAAGTTGAAATAGACAGTTTTTGTATGAAAACTCATTCCTGGTAGAACTTCATAGCAAAGTACAAAGTTCGTATCGGATGGATGAATTAAGTTGAAATAGACAGTTTTTGCATGACAACTCATTCCTGGTGGAACTTCATAGCAAAGTACAAAGTTCGTTTTGGATGGATCAATTTAGTTGAAATAGACAGTTTTTGTATGAAAACTCATTCCTGGTGGAACTTCATAGCAAAGTACAAAGTTCGTTTTGGATGGATCAATTTAGTTGAAATAGACAGTTTTTGTATGAAAACTCATTCCTGGTGGAACTTCATAGCAAAGTACAAAGTTCGTTTTGGATGGATCAATTTAGTTGAAATAGACAGTTTTTGTATGCAAACTCATTCCTGGTGGAACTTCATAGCAAAGTACAAAGTTCGTTTTGGATGGATGAATTAAGTTGGAATAGACAGTTTTTGCATGAAAACTCATTCCTGGTAGAACTTCATAGCAAAGTACAAAGTTCGTTTTGGATGGATGAATTAAGTTGAAATAGACAGTTTTTGTATGAAAACTCATTCCTGGTGGAACTTCATAGCAAAGTACAAAGTTCGTTTTGGATGGATGAATTAAGTTGAAATAGACAGTTTTTGCATGAAAACTCATTCCTGGTGGAACTTCATAGCAAAGTACAAAGTTCGTTTTGGATGGATCAATTTAGTTGAAATAGACAGTTTTTGTATGAAAACTCATTCCTGGTGGAACTTCATAGCAAAGTACAAAGTTCGTTTTGGATGGATCAATTTAGTTGAAATAGACAGTTTTTGCATGAAAACTCATTCCTGGTGGAACTTCATAGCAAAGTACAAAGTTCGTTTTGGATGGATGAATTAAGTTGAAATAGACAGTTTTTGTATGAAAACTCATTCCTGGTGGAACTTCATAGCAAAGTACAAAGTTCGTTTTGGATGGATGAATTAAGTTGAAATAGACAGTTTTTGTATGAAAACTCATTCCTGGTGGAACTTCATAGCAAAGTACAAAGTTCGTTTTGGATGGATGAATTAAGTTGAAATAGACAGTTTTTGCATGACAACTCATTCCTGGTGGAACTTCATAGCAAAGTACAAAGTTCGTTTTGGATGGATCAATTTAGTTGAAATAGACAGTTTTTGCATGAAAACTCATTCCTGGTAGAACTTCATAGCAAAGTACAAAGTTCGTTTTGGATGGATCAATTTAGTTGAAATAGACAGTTTTTGCATGAAAACTCATTCCTGGTGGAACTTCATAGCAAAGTACAAAGTTCGTTTTGGATGGATGAATTAAGTTGAAATAGACAGTTTTTGCATGACAACTCATTCCTGGTGGAACTTCATAGCAAAGTACAAAGTTCGTTTTGGATGGATCAATTTAGTTGAAATAGACAGTTTTTGCATGAAAACTCATTCCTGGTAGAACTTCATAGCAAAGTACAAAGCTCGTTTTGGATGGATCAATTTAGTTGAAATAGACAGTTTTTGCATGAAAACTCATTCCTGGTGGAACTTCATAGCAAAGTACAAAGTTCGTTTTGGATGGATCAATTTAGTTGAAATAGACAGTTTTTGCATGAAAACTCATTCCTGGTGGAACTTCATAGCAAAGTACAAAGTTCGTTTTGGATGGATCAATTTAGTTGAAATAGACAGTTTTTGCATGAAAACTCATTCCTGGTGGAACTTCATAGCAAAGTACAAAGTTCGTTTTGGATGGATCAATTTAGTTGAAATAGACAGTTTTTGTATGAAAACTCATTCCTGGTGGAACTTCATAGCAAAGTACAAAGTTCGTTTTGGATGGATCAATTTAGTTGAAATAGACAGTTTTTGCATGAAAACTCATTCCTGGTGGAACTTCATAGCAAAGTACAAAGTTCGTTTTGGATGGATGAATTAAGTTGAAATAGACAGTTTTTGCATGACAACTCATTCCTGGTGGAACTTCATAGCAAAGTACAAAGTTCGTTTTGGATGGATGAATTAAGTTGAAATAGACAGTTTTTGCATGACAACTCATTCCTGGTGGAACTTCATAGCAAAGTACAAAGTTCGTTTTGGATGGATCAATTTAGTTGAAATAGACAGTTTTTGCATGAAAACTCATTCCTGGTAGAACTTCATAGCAAAGTACAAAGTTCGTTTTGGATGGATCAATTTAGTTGAAATAGACAGTTTTTGCATGAAAACTCATTCCTGGTGGAACTTCATAGCAAAGTACAAAGTTCGTTTTGGATGGATGAATTAAGTTGAAATAGACAGTTTTTGTATGAAAACTCATTCCTGGTGGAACTTCATAGCAAAGTACAAAGTTCGTTTTGGATGGATCAATTTAGTTGAAATAGACAGTTTTTGCATGAAAACTCATTCCTGGTGGAACTTCATAGCAAAGTACAAAGTTCGTTTTGGATGGATCAATTTAGTTGAAATAGACAGTTTTTGCATAAAAACTCATTCCTGGTAGAACTTCATAGCAAAGTACAAAGTTCGTTTTGGATGGATCAATTTAGTTGAAATAGACAGTTTTTGTATGAAAACTCATTCCTGGTAGAACTTCATAGCAAAGTACAAAGTTCGTTTTGGATGGATCAATTTAGTTGAAATAGACAGTTTTTGCATGAAAACTCATTCCTGGTGGAACTTCATAGCAAAGTACAAAGTTCGTTTTGGATGGATCAATTTAGTTGAAATAGACAGTTTTTGCATGAAAACTCATTCCTGGTGGAACTTCATAGCAAAGTACAAAGTTCGTTTTGGATGGATCAATTTAGTTGAAATAGACAGTTTTTGCATAAAAACTCATTCCTGGTAGAACTTCATAGCAAAGTACAAAGTTCGTTTTGGATGGATCAATTTAGTTGAAATAGACAGTTTTTGCATGAAAACTCATTCCTGGTAGAACTTCATAGCAAAGTACAAAGTTCGTTTTGGATGGATCAATTTAGTTGAAATAGACAGTTTTTGCATGAAAACTCATTCCTGGTGGAACTTCATAGCAAAGTACAAAGTTCGTTTTGGATGGATGAATTAAGTTGAAATAGACAGTTTTTGTATGAAAACTCATTCCTGGTGGAACTTCATAGCAAAGTACAAAGTTCGTTTTGGATGGATCAATTTAGTTGAAATAGACAGTTTTTGCATGACAACTCATTCCTGGTGGAACTTCATAGCAAAGTACAAAGTTCGTTTTGGATGGATCAATTTAGTTGAAATAGACAGTTTTTGCATGAAAACTCATTCCTGGTAGAACTTCATAGCAAAGTACAAAGTTCGTTTTGGATGGATCAATTTAGTTGAAATAGACAGTTTTTGCATGAAAACTCATTCCTGGTAGAACTTCATAGCAAAGTACAAAGTTCGTTTTGGATGGATCAATTTAGTTGAAATAGACAGTTTTTGCATGACAACTCATTCCTGGTGGAACTTCATAGCAAAGTACAAAGTTCGTTTTGGATGGATCAATTTAGTTGAAATAGACAGTTTTTGCATGAAAACTCATTCCTGGTAGAACTTCATAGCAAAGTACAAAGTTCGTTTTGGATGGATCAATTTAGTTGAAATAGACAGTTTTTGCATGAAAACTCATTCCTGGTGGAACTTCATAGCAAAGTACAAAGTTCGTTTTGGATGGATGAATTAAGTTGAAATAGACAGTTTTTGTATGAAAACTCATTCCTGGTGGAACTTCATAGCAAAGTACAAAGTTCGTTTTGGATGGATCAATTTAGTTGAAATAGACAGTTTTTGCATGAAAACTCATTCCTGGTGGAACTTCATAGCAAAGTACAAAGTTCGTTTTGGATGGATCAATTTAGTTGAAATAGACAGTTTTTGCATAAAAACTCATTCCTGGTAGAACTTCATAGCAAAGTACAAAGTTCGTTTTGGATGGATCAATTTAGTTGAAATAGACAGTTTTTGTATGAAAACTCATTCCTGGTAGAACTTCATAGCAAAGTACAAAGTTCGTTTTGGATGGATCAATTTAGTTGAAATAGACAGTTTTTGCATGAAAACTCATTCCTGGTGGAACTTCATAGCAAAGTACAAAGTTCGTTTTGGATGGATCAATTTAGTTGAAATAGACAGTTTTTGCATGAAAACTCATTCCTGGTGGAACTTCATAGCAAAGTACAAAGTTCGTTTTGGATGGATCAATTTAGTTGAAATAGACAGTTTTTGCATAAAAACTCATTCCTGGTAGAACTTCATAGCAAAGTACAAAGTTCGTTTTGGATGGATCAATTTAGTTGAAATAGACAGTTTTTGCATGAAAACTCATTCCTGGTAGAACTTCATAGCAAAGTACAAAGTTCGTTTTGGATGGATCAATTTAGTTGAAATAGACAGTTTTTGCATGAAAACTCATTCCTGGTGGAACTTCATAGCAAAGTACAAAGTTCGTTTTGGATGGATGAATTAAGTTGAAATAGACAGTTTTTGTATGAAAACTCATTCCTGGTGGAACTTCATAGCAAAGTACAAAGTTCGTTTTGGATGGATCAATTTAGTTGAAATAGACAGTTTTTGCATGAAAACTCATTCCTGGTGGAACTTCATAGCAAAGTACAAAGTTCGTTTTGGATGGATCAATTTAGTTGAAATAGACAGTTTTTGCATAAAAACTCATTCCTGGTAGAACTTCATAGCAAAGTACAAAGTTCGTTTTGGATGGATCAATTTAGTTGAAATAGACAGTTTTTGCATGAAAACTCATTCCTGGTAGAACTTCATAGCAAAGTACAAAGTTCGTTTTGGATGGATCAATTTAGTTGAAATAGACAGTTTTTGCATGACAACTCATTCCTGGTGGAACTTCATAGCAAAGTACAAAGTTCGTTTTGGATGGATCAATTTAGTTGAAATAGACAGTTTTTGCATGAAAACTCATTCCTGGTAGAACTTCATAGCAAAGTACAAAGTTCGTTTTGGATGGACAAAGTTAGTTGAAATAGACAGTTTTTGCATGAAAACTCATTCCTGGTGGAACTTCATAGCAAAGTACAAAGATCGTTTTGGATGGATCAATTTAGTTGAAATAGACAGTTTTTGCATGAAAACTCATTCCTGGTGGAACTTCATAGCAAAGTACAAAGTTCGTTTTGGATGGATCAATTTAGTTGAAATAGACAGTTTTTGCATAAAAACTCATTCCTGGTAGAACTTCATAGCAAAGTACAAAGTTCGTTTTGGATGGATCAATTTAGTTGAAATAGACAGTTTTTGTATGAAAACTCATTCCTGGTAGAACTTCATAGCAAAGTACAAAGTTCGTTTTGGATGGATGAATTAAGTTGAAATAGACAGTTTTTGTATGAAAACTCATTCCTGGTGAAACTTCATAGCAAAGTACAAAGTTCGTTTTGGATGGATGAATTAAGTTGAAATAGACAGTTTTTGCATGAAAACTCATTCCTGGTAGAACTTCATAGCAAAGTACAAAGTTCGTTTTGGATGGATCAATTTAGTTGAAATAGACAGTTTTTGCATGAAAACTCATTCCTGGTAGAACTTCATAGCAAAGTACAAAGTTCGTATCGGATGGATCAATTTAGTTGAAATAGACAGTTTTTGCATGAAAACTCATTCCTGGTGGAACTTCATAGCAAAGTACAAAGATCGTTTTGGATGGATGAATTAAGTTGAAATAGACAGTTTTTGTATGAAAACTCATTCCTGGTGAAACTTCATAGCAAAGTACAAAGTTCGTTTTGGATGGATGAATTAAGTTGAAATAGACAGTTTTTGCATGACAACTCATTCGTGGTGGAACTTCATAGCAAAGTACAAAGTTCGTTTTGGATGGATCAATTTAGTTGAAATAGACAGTTTTTGCATGAAAACTCATTCCTGGTGGAACTTCATAGCAAAGTACAAAGTTCGTTTTGGATGGACGAATTTAGTTGAAATAGACAGTTTTTGCATGAAAACTCATTCCTGGTGGAACTTCATAGCAAAGTACAAAGTTCGTTTTGGATGGATCAATTTAGTTGAAATAGACAGTTTTTGCATAAAAACTCATTCCTGGTAGAACTTCATAGCAAAGTACAAAGTTCGTTTTGGATGGATCAATTTAGTTGAAATAGACAGTTTTTGCATGAAAACTCATTCCTGGTAGAACTTCATAGCAAAGTACAAAGTTCGTTTTGGATGGATCAATTTAGTTGAAATAGACAGTTTTTGTATGAAAACTCATTCCTGGTGGAACTTCATAGCAAAGTACAAAGTTCGTTTTGGATGGATGAATTAAGTTGAAATAGACAGTTTTTGCATGAAAACTCATTCCTGGTGGAACTTCATAGCAAAGTACAAAGTTCGTTTTGGATGGATGAATTAAGTTGAAATAGACAGTTGTTGCATGACAACTCATTCCTGGCAGAACTTCATAGCAAAGTACAAAGTTCGTATCGGATGGATGAATTAAGTTGAAATAGACAGTTTTTGCATGACAACTCATTCCTGGTGGAACTTCATAGCAAAGTACAAAGTTCGTTTTGGATGGATCAATTTAGTTGAAATAGACAGTTTTTGTATGAAAACTCATTCCTGGTGGAACTTCATAGCAAAGTACAAAGTTCGTTTTGGATGGATCAATTTAGTTGAAATAGACAGTTTTTGTATGAAAACTCATTCCTGGTGGAACTTCATAGCAAAGTACAAAGTTCGTTTGGATGGATCAATTTAGTTGAAATAGACAGTTTTTGTATGAAAACTCATTCCTGGTGGAACTTCATAGCAAAGTACAAAGTTCGTTTTGGATGGATGAATTAAGTTGAAATAGACAGTTTTTGCATGAAAACTCATTCCTGGTAGAACTTCATAGTAAAGTACAAAGTTCGTTTTGGATGGATGAATTAAGTTGAAATAGACAGTTTTTGTATGAAAACTCATTCCTGGTGGAACTTCATAGCAAAGTACAAAGTTCGTTTTGGATGGATGAATTAAGTTGAAATAGACAGTTTTTGCATGAAAACTCATTCCTGGTGGAACTTCATAGCAAAGTACAAAGTTCGTTTTGGATGGATCAATTTAGTTGAAATAGACAGTTTTTGTATGAAAACTCATTCCTGGTGGAACTTCATAGCAAAGTACAAAGTTCGTTTTGGATGGATCAATTTAGTTGAAATAGACAGTTTTTGTATGAAAACTCATTCCTGGTGGAACTTCATAGCAAAGTACAAAGTTCGTTTTGGATGGATGAATTAAGTTGAAATAGACAGTTTTTGCATGAAAACTCATTCCTGGTGGAACTTCATAGCAAAGTACAAAGTTCGTTTTGGATGGATCAATTTAGTTGAAATAGACAGTTTTTGCATGAAAACTCATTCCTGGTGGAACTTCATAGCAAAGTACAAAGTTCGTTTTGGATGGATCAATTTAGTTGAAATAGACAGTTTTTGTATGAAAACTCATTCCTGGTGGAACTTCATAGCAAAGTACAAAGTTCGTATCGGATGGATGAATTAAGTTAAAATAGACAGTTTTTGCATGACAACTCATTCCTGGTGGAACTTCATAGCAAAGTACAAAGTTCGTTTTGGATGGATGAATTAAGTTGAAATAGACAGTTTTTGTATGAAAACTCATTCCTGGTGAAACTTCATAGCAAAGTACAAAGTTCGTTTTGGATGGATGAATTAAGTTGAAATAGACAGTTTTTGCATGACAACTCATTCGTGGTGGAACTTCATAGCAAAGTACAAAGTTCGTTTTGGATGGATCAATTTAGTTGAAATAGACAGTTTTTGCATGAAAACTCATTCCTGGTAGAACTTCATAGCAAAGTACAAAGTTCGTTTTGGATGGATGAATTAAGTTGAAATAGACAGTTTTGTATGAAAACTCATTCCTGGTGAAACTTCATAGCAAAGTACAAAGTTCGTTTTGGATGGATGAATTAAGTTGAAATAGACAGTTTTTGCATGACAACTCATTCGTGGTGGAACTTCATAGCAAAGTACAAAGTTCGTTTTGGATGGATCAATTTAGTTGAAATAGACAGTTTTTGCATGAAAACTCATTCCTGGTGGAACTTCATAGCAAAGTACAAAGTTCGTTTTGGATGGACGAATTTAGTTGAAATAGACAGTTTTTGCATGAAAACTCATTCCTGGTGGAACTTCATAGCAAAGTACAAAGTTCGTTTTGGATGGATGAATTAAGTTGAAATAGACAGTTTTTGTATGAAAACTCATTCCTGGTAGAACTTCATAGCAAAGTACAAAGTTCGTTTTGGATGGATCAATTTAGTTGAAATAGACAGTTTTTGCATGAAAACTCATTCCTGGTAGAACTTCATAGCAAAGTACAAAGTTCGTTTTGGATGGACAAAGTTAGTTGAAATAGACAGTTTTTGTATGAAAACTCATTCCTGGTGGAACTTCATAGCAAAGTACAAAGTTCGTTTTGGATGGATGAATTAAGTTGAAATAGACAGTTTTTGCATGAAAACTCATTCCTGGTGGAACTTCATAGCAAAGTACAAAGTTCGTTTTGGATGGATCAATTTAGTTGAAATAGACAGTTTTTGTATGAAAACTCATTCCTGGTGGAACTTCATAGCAAAGTACAAAGTTCGTTTTGGATGGATCAATTTAGTTGAAATAGACAGTTTTTGTATGAAAACTCATTCCTGGTGGAACTTCATAGCAAAGTACAAAGTTCGTTTTGGATGGATGAATTAAGTTGAAATAGACAGTTTTTGCATGAAAACTCATTCCTGGTGGAACTTCATAGCAAAGTACAAAGTTCGTTTTGGATGGATGAATTAAGTTGAAATAGACAGTTGTTGCATGACAACTCATTCCTGGTAGAACTTCATAGCAAAGTACAAAGTTCGTATCGGATGGATGAATTAAGTTGAAATAGACAGTTTTTGCATGACAACTCATTCCTGGTGGAACTTCATAGCAAAGTACAAAGTTTGTTTTGGATGGATCAATTTAGTTGAAATAGACAGTTTTTGTATGAAAACTCATTCCTGGTGGAACTTCATAGCAAAGTACAAAGTTCGTTTTGGATGGATCAATTTAGTTGAAATAGACAGTTTTTGTATGAAAACTCATTCCTGGTGGAACTTCATAGCAAAGTACAAAGTTCGTTTTGGATGGATCAATTTAGTTGAAATAGACAGTTTTTGTATGAAAACTCATTCCTGGTGGAACTTCATAGCAAAGTACAAAGTTCGTTTTGGATGGATGAATTAAGTTGAAATAGACAGTTTTTGCATGAAAACTCATTCCTGGTAGAACTTCATAGCAAAGTACAAAGTTCGTTTTGGATGGATGAATTAAGTTGAAATAGACAGTTTTTGTATGAAAACTCATTCCTGGTGGAACTTCATAGCAAAGTACAAAGTTCGTTTTGGATGGATGAATTAAGTTGAAATAGACAGTTTTTGCATGAAAACTCATTCCTGGTGGAACTTCATAGCAAAGTACAAAGTTCGTTTGGATGGATCAATTTAGTTGAAATAGACAGTTTTTGTATGAAAACTCATTCCTGGTGGAACTTCATAGCAAAGTACAAAGTTCGTTTTGGATGGATCAATTTAGTTGAAATAGACAGTTTTTGTATGAAAACTCATTCCTGGTGGAACTTCATAGCAAAGTACAAAGTTCGTTTTGGATGGATGAATTAAGTTGAAATAGACAGTTTTTGCATGAAAACTCATTCCTGGTGGAACTTCATAGCAAAGTACAAAGTTCGTTTTGGATGGATCAATTTAGTTGAAATAGACAGTTTTTGCATGAAAACTCATTCCTGGTGGAACTTCATAGCAAAGTACAAAGTTCGTTTTGGATGGATCAATTTAGTTGAAATAGACAGTTTTTGTATGAAAACTCATTCCTGGTGGAACTTCATAGCAAAGTACAAAGTTCGTATCGGATGGATGAATTAAGTTAAAATAGACAGTTTTTGCATGACAACTCATTCCTGGTGGAACTTCATAGCAAAGTACAAAGTTCGTTTTGGATGGATCAATTTAGTTGAAATAGACAGTTTTTGTATGAAAACTCATTCCTGGTGGAACTTCATAGCAAAGTACAAAGTTCGTTTTGGATGGATCAATTTAGTTGAAATAGACAGGTTTTTGTATGAAAACTCATTCCTGGTGGAACTTCATAGCAAGTACAAAGTTCGTTTTGGATGGATCAATTTAGTTGAAATAGACAGTTTTTGTATGAAAACTCATTCCTAGTGGAACTTCATAGCAAAGTACAAAGTTCGTTTTGGATGGATGAATTAAGTTGAAATAGACAGTTTTTGTATGAAAACTCATTCCTGGTGGAACTTCATAGCAAAGTACAAAGTTCGTTTTGGATGGATCAATTTAGTTGAAATAGACAGTTTTTGTATGAAAACTCATTCCTGGTGGAACTTCATAGCAAAGTACAAAGTTCGTATCGGATGGATGAATTAAGTTAAAATAGACAGTTTTTGCATGACAACTCATTCCTGGTGGAACTTCATAGCAAAGTACAAAGTTCGTTTTGGATGGATCAATTTAGTTGAAATAGACAGTTTTTGTATGAAAACTCATTCCTGGTGGAACTTCATAGCAAAGTACAAAGTTCGTTTTGGATGGATCAATTTAGTTGAAATAGACAGTTTTTGTATGAAAACTCATTCCTGGTGGAACTTCATAGCAAAGTACAAAGTTCGTTTTGGATGGATCAATTTAGTTGAAATAGACAGTTTTTGTATGAAAACTCATTCCTGGTGGAACTTCATAGCAAAGTACAAAGTTCGTTTTGGATGGATGAATTAAGTTGAAATAGACAGTTTTTGTATGAAAACTCATTCCTGGTGGAACTTCATAGCAAAGTACAAAGTTCGTTTTGGATGGATGAATTAAGTTGAAATAGACAGTTTTTGCATGAAAACTCATTCCTGGTGGAACTTCATAGCAAAGTACAAAGTTCGTTTTGGATGGATCAATTTAGTTGAAATAGACAGTTTTTGTATGAAAACTCATTCCTGGTGGAACTTCATAGCAAAGTACAAAGTTCGTTTTGGATGGATCAATTTAGTTGAAATAGACAGTTTTTGTATGAAAACTCATTCCTGGTGGAACTTCATAGCAAAGTACAAAGTTCGTTTTGGATGGATGAATTAAGTTGAAATAGACAGTTGTTGCATGACAACTCATTCCTGGTAGAACTTCATAGCAAAGTACAAAGTTCGTATCGGATGGATGAATTAAGTTGAAATAGACAGTTTTTGCATGACAACTCATTCCTGGTGGAACTTCATAGCAAAGTACAAAGTTCGTTTTGGATGGATCAATTTAGTTGAAATAGACAGTTTTTGTATGAAAACTCATTCCTGGTGGAACTTCATAGCAAAGTACAAAGTTCGTTTTGGATGGATGAATTAAGTTGAAATAGACAGTTTTTGCATGAAAACTCATTCCTGGTGGAACTTCATAGCAAAGTACAAAGTTCGTTTTGGATGGATGAATTAAGTTGAAATAGACAGTTGTTGCATGACAACTCAATCCTGGTAGAACTTCATAGCAAAGTACAAAGTTCGTATCGGATGGATGAATTAAGTTAAAATAGACAGTTTTTGCATGACAACTCATTCCTGGTGGAACTTCATAGCAAAGTACAAAGTTCGTTTTGGATGGATCAATTTAGTTGAAATAGACAGTTTTTGTATGAAAACTCATTCCTGGTGGAACTTCATAGCAAAGTACAAAGTTCGTTTTGGATGGATCAATTTAGTTGAAATAGACAGTTTTTGTATGAAAACTCATTCCTGGTGGAACTTCATAGCAAAGTACAAAGTTCGTTTTGGATGGATCAATTTAGTTGAAATAGACAGTTTTTGTATGAAAACTCATTCCTGGTGGAACTTCATAGCAAAGTACAAAGTTCGTTTTGGATGGATGAATTAAGTTGAAATAGACAGTTTTTGCATGAAAACTCATTCCTGGTGGAACTTCATAGCAAAGTACAAAGTTCGTTTTGGATGGATCAATTTAGTTGAAATAGACAGTTTTTGTATGAAAACTCATTCCTGGTGGAACTTCATAGCAAAGTACAAAGTTCGTTTTGGATGGATGAATTAAGTTGAAATAGACAGTTTTTGCATGAAAACTCATTCCTGGTGGAACTTCATAGCAAAGTACAAAGTTCGTTTTGGATGGATGAATTAAGTTGAAATAGACAGTTTTTGCATGAAAACTCATTCCTGGTGGAACTTCATAGCAAAGTACAAAGTTCGTTTTGGATGGATGAATTAAGTTGAAATAGACAGTTGTTGCATGACAACTCATTCCTGGTAGAACTTCATAGCAAAGTACAAAGTTCGTATCGGATGGATGAATTAAGTTGAAATAGACAGTTTTTGCATGACAACTCATTCCTGGTGGAACTTCATAGCAAAGTACAAAGTTCGTTTTGGATGGATCAATTTAGTTGAAATAGACAGTTTTTGCATAAAAACTCATTCCTGGTGGAACTTCATAGCAAAGTAGAAAGTTCGTTTTGGATGGACGAATTAAGTTGAAATAGACAGTTTTTGCATAAAAACTCATTCCTGGTGGAACTTCATAGCAAAGTACAAAGTTCGTTTAGGATGGACAAAGTTAGTTGAAATAGACAGTTTTTGCATAAAAACTCATTCCTGGTGGAACTTCATAGCAAAGTACAAAGTTCGTTTTGGATGGATCAATTTAGTTGAAATAGACAGTTTTTGCATGAAAACTCATTCCTGGTGGAACTTCATAGCAAAGTACAAAGTTCGTTTTGGATGGACAAAGTTAGTTGAAATAGACAGTTTTTGCATGAAAACTCATTCCTGGTGGAACTTCATAGCAAAGTACAAAGTTCGTTTTGGATGGACGAATTAAGTTGAAATAGACAGTTTTTGCATGAAAACTCATTTCTGGTGGAACTTCATAGCAAAGTACAAAGTTCGTTTCGGATGGACAAAGTTAGTTGAAATAGACAGTTTTTGCATGAAAACTCATTCCAGGTGGAACTTCATAGCAAAGTACAAAGTTCGTTTTGGATTTACAAAGTTAGTTGAAATAGACAGTTTTTGCATGAAAACTCATTCCTGGTGGAACTTCATAGCAAAGTACAAAGTTCGTTTTGGATGGACAAAGTTAGTTGAAATAGACAGTTTTTGCATGAAAACTCATTCCTGGTGGAACTTCATAGCAAAGTACAAAGTTCGTTTTGGATGGACGAATTAAGTTGAAATAGACAGTTTTTGCATAAAAACTCATTCCTGGTGGAACTTCATAGCAAAGTACAAAGTTCGTTTTGGATGGATCAATTTAGTTGAAATAGACAGTTTTTGCATGAAAACTCATTCCTGGTGGAACTTCATAGCAAAGTACAAAGTTCGTTTTGGATGGACAAAGTTAGTTGAAATAGACAGTTTTTGCATGAAAACTCATTCCTGGTGGAACTTCATAGCAAAGTACAAAGTTCGTTTTGGATGGACGAATTAAGTTGAAATAGACAGTTTTTGCATGAAAACTCATTCCTGGTGGAACTTCATAGCAAAGTACAAAGTTCGTTTCGGATGGACAAAGTTAGTTGAAATAGACAGTTTTTGCATAAAAACTCATTCCTGGTGGAACTTCATAGCAAAGTACAAAGTTCGTTTTGGATGGATCAATTTAGTTGAAATAGACAGTTTTTGCATGAAAACTCATTCCTGGTGGAACTTCATAGCAAAGTACAAAGTTCGTTTTGGATGGACAAAGTTAGTTGAAATAGACAGTTTTTGCATGAAAACTCATTCCTGGTGGAACTTCATAGCAAAGTACAAAGTTCGTTTTGGATGGACAAAGTTAGTTGAAATAGACAGTTTTTGCATGAAAACTCATTCCTGGTGGAACTTCATAGCAAAGTACAAAGTTCGTTTAGGATGGACAAAGTTAGTTGAAATAGACAGTTTTTGCATAAAAACTCATTCCTGGTGGAACTTCATAGCAAAGTACAAAGTTCGTTTTGGATGGATCAATTTAGTTGAAATAGACAGTTTTTGCATGAAAACTCATTCCTGGTGGAACTTCATAGCAAAGTACAAAGTTCGTTTTGGATGGACAAAGTTAGTTGAAATAGACAGTTTTTGCATGAAAACTCATTCCTGGTGGAACTTCATAGCAAAGTACAAAGTTCGTTTTGGATGGACGAATTAAGTTGAAATAGACAGTTTTTGCATGAAAACTCATTTCTGGTGGAACTTCATAGCAAAGTACAAAGTTCGTTTTGGATGGATCAATTTAGTTGAAATAGACAGTTTTTGCATGAAAACTCATTCCAGGTGGAACTTCATAGCAAAGTACAAAGTTCGTTTTGGATTTACAAAGTTAGTTGAAATAGACAGTTTTTGCATGAAAACTCATTCCTGGTGGAACTTCATAGCAAAGTACAAAGTTCGTTTTGGATGGACAAAGTTAGTTGAAATAGACAGTTTTTGCATGAAAACTCATTCCTGGTGGAACTTCATAGCAAAGTACAAAGTTCGTTTTGGATGGACGAATTAAGTTGAAATAGACAGTTTTTGCATGAAAACTCATTTCTGGTGGAACTTCATAGCAAAGTACAAAGTTCGTTTCGGATGGACAAAGTTAGTTGAAATAGACAGTTTTTGCATAAAAACTCATTCCTGGTGGAACTTCATAGCAAAGTACAAAGTTCGTTTTGGATGGATCAATTTAGTTGAAATAGACAGTTTTTGCATGAAAACTCATTCCTGGTGGAACTTCATAGCAAAGTACAAAGTTCGTTTTGGATGGACAAAGTTAGTTGAAATAGACAGTTTTTGCATGAAAACTCATTCCTGGTGGAACTTCATAGCAAAGTACAAAGTTCGTTTTGGATGGACAAAGTTAGTTGAAATAGACAGTTTTTGCATGAAAACTCATTCCTGGTGGAACTTCATAGCAAAGTACAAAGTTCGTTTTGGATGGACAAAGTCAGTTGAAATAGACAGTTTTTGCATAAAAACTCATTCCTGGTGGAACTTCATAGCAAAGTACAAAGTTCGTTTTGGATGGATCAATTTAGTTGAAATAGACAGTTTTTGCATGAAAACTCATTCCTGGTGGAACTTCATAGCAAAGTACAAAGTTCGTTTTGGATGGACAAAGTTAGTTGAAATAGACAGTTTTTGCATGAAAACTCATTCCTGGTGGAACTTCATAGCAAAGTACAAAGTTCGTTTTGGATGGACGAATTAAGTTGAAATAGACAGTTTTTGCATGAAAACTCATTCCTGGTGGAACTTCATAGCAAAGTACAAAGTTCGTTTTGGATGGACAAAGTTAGTTGAAATAGACAGTTTTTGCATGAAAACTCATTCCTGGTGGAACTTCATAGCAAAGTACAAAGTTCGTTTTGGATGGACAAAGTTAGTTGAAATAGACAGTTTTTGCATGAAAACTCATTCCAGGTGGAACTTCATAGCAAAGTACAAAGTTCGTTTTGGATGGATCAATTTAGTTGAAATAGACAGTTTTTGCATGAAAACTCATTCCTGGTGGAACTTCATAGCAAAGTACAAAGTTCGTTTTGGATGGACAAAGTTAGTTGAAATAGATAATTTTTGCATGAAAACTCATTCCTGGTGGAACTTCATAGCAAAGTACAAAGTTCGTTTTGGATGGACAAAGTTAGTTGAAATAGACAGTTTTTGCATGAAAACTCATTCCTGGTGGAACTTCATAGCAAAGTACAAAGTTCGTTTTGGATGGACAAAGTTAGTTGAAATAGACAGTTTTTGCATAAAAACTCATTCCTGGTGGAACTTCATAGCAAAGTACAAAGTTCGTTTTGGATGGACAAAGTTAGTTGAAATAGACAGTTTTTGCATGAAAACTCATTCCTGGTGGAACTTCATAGCAAAGTACAAAGTTCGTTTTGGATGGATCAATTTAGTTGAAATAGACAGTTTTTGCATGAAAACTCATTCCTGGTGGAACTTCATAGCAAAGTACAAAGTTCGTTTTGGATGGATCAATTTAGTTGAAATAGACAGTTTTTGCATGAAAACTCATTCCTGGTGGAACTTCATAGCAAAGTACAAAGTTCGTTTTGGATGGACAAAGTTAGTTGAAATAGACAGTTTTTGCATGAAAACTCATTCCTGGTGGAACTTCATAGCAAAGTACAAAGTTCGTTTTGGATGCATCAATTTAGTTGAAATAGACAGTTTTTGCATGAAAACTCATTCCTGGTGGAACTTCATAGCAAAGTACAAAGTTCGTTTTGGATGGATCAATTTAGTTAAAATAGACAGTTTTTGCATGAAAACTCATTCCTGGTGGAACTTCATAGCAAAGTACAAAGTTCGTTTTGGATGGATCAATTTAGTTGAAATAGCCAGTTTTTGCATGAAAACTCATTCCTGGTGGAACTTCATAGCAAAGTACAAAGTTCGAATCAGATGGACGAATTAAGTTGAAATAGACAGTTTTTGCATGAAAACTCATTCCTGGTGGAACTTCATAGCAAAGTACAAAGTTCGTTTTGGATGGATCAATTTAGTTGAAATAGACAGTTCTTGCATGAAAACTCATTCCTGGTGGAACTTCATAGCAAAGTACAAAGTTCGTTTTGGATGGATCAATTTAGTTGAAATAGACAGTTTTTGCATGAAAACTCATTCCTGGTGGAACTTCATAGCAAAGTACAAAGTTCGTTTTGGATGGACGAATTAAGTTGAAATAGACAGTTTTTGCATGAAAACTCATTCCTGGTGGAACTTCATAGCAAAGTACAAAGTTCGTTTTGGATGGACAAAGTTAGTTGAAATAGACAGTTTTTGCATGAAAACTCATTCCTGGTGGAACTTCATAGCAAAGTACAAAGTTCGTTTTGGGATGGATCAATTTAGTTGAAATAGACAGTTTTTGCATGAAAACTCATTCCTGGTGGAACTTCATAGCAAAGTACAAAGTTCGTTTTGGATGGACAAAGTTAGTTGAAATAGACAGTTTTTGTATGAAAACTCATTCTGGTGGAACTTCATAGCAAAGTACAAAGTTCGTTTTGGATGGACAAAGTTAGTTGAAATAGACAGTTTTTGCATAAAAACTCATTCTGGTGGAACTTCATAGCAAAGTACAAAGTTCGTTTTGGATGGATCAATTTAGTTGAAATAGACAGTTTTTGCATGAAAACTCATTCCTGGTGGAACTTCATAGCAAAGTACAAAGTTCGTTTTGGATGGATCAATTTAGTTGAAATAGACAGTTTTTGCATGAAAACTCATTCCTGGTGGAACTTCATAGCAAAGTACAAAGTTCGTTTTGGATGGATCAATTTAGTTGAAATAGACAGTTTTTGCATGAAAACTCATTCCTGGTGGAACTTCATAGCAAAGTACAAAGTTCGTTTTGGATGGACAAAGTTAGTTGAAATAGACAGTTTTTGTATGAAAACTCATTCCTTGTGGAACTTCATAGCAAAGTACAAAGTTCGAATCAGATGGACGAATTAAGTTGAAATAGACAGTTTTTGCATGAAAACTCATTCCTGGTGGAACTTCATAGCAAAGTACAAAGTTCGTTTTGGATGGATCAATTAGTTGAAATAGACAGTTTTTGCATGAAAACTCATTCCTGGTGGAACTTCATAGCAAAGTACAAAGTTCGTTTTGGATGGACGAATTAAGTTGAAATAGACAGTTTTTGCATGAAAACTCATTCCTGGTGGAACTTCATAGCCAAAGTACAAAGTTCGTTTTGGATGGACAAAGTTAGTTGAAATAGACAGTTTTTGCATGAAAACTCATCCTGGTGGAACTTCATAGCAAAGTACAAAGTTCGTTTTGGATGGACAAAGTTAGTTGAAATAGACAGTTTTTGCATGAAAAACTCATTCCTGGTGGAACTTCATAGCAAAGTACAAAAGTTCGTTTTGGATGGATCAATTTAGTTGAAATAGACAGTTTTTGCATGAAAACTCATTCCTGGTGGAACTTCATAGCAAGTACAAAGTTCGTTTTGGATGGATCAATTTAGTTGAAATAGACAGTTTTTGCATGAAAACTCATTCCTGGTGGAACTTCATAGCAAAGTACAAAGTTCGTTTGGATGGACAAAGTTAGTTGAAATAGACAGTTTTTGTATGAAAACTCATTCCTGGTGGAACTTCATAGCAAAGTACAAAGTTCGTTTTGGATGGATCAATTTAGTTGAAATAGACAGTTTTTGCATGAAAACTCATTCCTGGTGGAACTTCATAGCAAAGTACAAAGTTCGTTTTGGATGGACAAAGTTAGTTGAAATAGACAGTTTTTGCATGAAAACTCATTCCTGGTGGAACTCATAGCAAAGTACAAAGTTCGTTTTGGATGGGACAAAGTTAGTTGAAATAGACAGTTTTTGCATGAAAACTCATTCCTGGTGGAACTTCATAGCAAAGTACAAAGTTCGTTTGGATGGACAAAGTTAGTTGAAATAGACAGTTTTTGTATGAAAACTCATTCCTGGTGGAACTTCATAGCAAAGTACAAAGTTCGAATCAGATGGACAAAGTTAGTTGAAATAGACAGTTTTTGCATGAAAACTCATTCCTGGTGGAACTTCATAGCAAAGTACAAAGTTCGTTTTGGATGGATCAATTTAGTTGAATAGACAGTTTTTGCATGAAAACTCATTCCTGGTGGAACTTCATAGCAAAGTACAAAGTTCGTTTTGGATGGATCAATTTAGTTGAAATAGACAGTTTTTGCATGAAAACTCATTCCTGGTGGAACTTCATAGCAAAGTACAAGTTCGTTTTGGATGGACAAAGTTAGTTGAAATAGACAGTTTTTGCATGAAAACTCATTCCTGGTGGAACTTCATAGCAAAGTACAAAGTTCGTTTGGATGGATCAATTTAGTTGAAATAGATAGTTTTTGCATGAAAACTCATCCTGGTGGAACTTCATAGCAAAGTACAAAGTTCGTTTTGGATGGATCAATTTAGTTGAAATAGACAGTTTTTGCATGAAAAACTCATTCCTGGTGGAACTTCATAGCAAAGTACAAAGTTCGTTTTGGATGGACAAAGTTAGTTGAAATAGACAGTTTTTGCACTGAAAAACTCATTCCTGGTGGAACTCATAGCAAAGTACAAAGTTCGTTTGGATGGACAAAGTTAGTTGAAATAGACAGTTTTTGCATGAAAACTCATTCCTGGTGGAACTTCATAGCAAAGTACAAAGTTCGTTTTGATGGATCAATTTAGTTGAAATAGACAGTTTTGCATGAAAACTCATTCCTGGTGGAACTTCATAGCAAAGTACAAAGTTCGTTTTGGATGGATCAATTTAGTTGAAATAGACAGTTTTTGCATGAAACTCATTCCTGGTGGAACTTCATAGCAAAGTACAAAGTTCGTTTTGGATGGACAAAGTTAGTTGAAATAGACAGTTTTTGCATGAAAACTCATTCCTGGTGGAACTTCATAGCAAAGTACAAAGTTCGTTTGGATGGATCAATTTAGTTGAAATAGACAGTTTTTGCATGAAAACTCATTCCTGGTGGAACTTCATAGCAAAGTACAAAGTTCGTTTTGGATGGACAAAGTTAGTTGAAATAGACAGTTTTTGCATGAAAACTCATTCTGGTGGACTTCATAGCAAAGTACAAAGTTCGTTTTGGATGGATCAATTTAGTTGAAATAGATAGTTTTTGCATGAAAACTCATTCCTGGTGGAACTTCATAGCAAAGTACAAAGTTCGTTTTGGATGGATCAATTTAGTTGAAATAGACAGTTTTTGCATGAAAACTCATTCCTGGTGGAACTTCATAGCAAAGTACAAAGTTCGTTTTGGATGGACAAAGTTAGTTGAAATAGACAGTTTTTGCATGAAAACTCATTCCTGGTGGAACTTCATAGCAAAGTACAAAGTTCGTTTTGGATGGACAAAGTTTAGTTGAAATAGACAGTTTTTGCATGAAAACTCATTCCTGGTGGAACTTCATAGCAAAGTACAAAGTTCGTTTTGGATGGATCAATTTAGTTGAAATAGACAGTTTTTGCATGAAAACTCATTCCTGGTGGAACTTCATAGCAAAGTACAAAGTTCGTTTTGGATGGACAAAGTTAGTTGAAATAGACAGGTTTTGCATGAAAACTCATTCCTGGTGGAACTTCATAGCAAAGTACAAAGTTCGAATCAGATGGACAAAGTTAGTTGAAATAGACAGTTTTTGCATGAAAACTCATTCTGGTGGAACTTCATAGCAAAGTACAAAGTTCGTTTTGGATGGATCAATTTAGTTGAAATAGACAGTTTTTGCATGAAAAACTCATTCCTGGTGGAACTTCATAGCAAAGTACAAAGTTCGTTTTGGATGGATCAAGTTAGTTGAAATAGACAGTTTTTGCATGAAACTCATTCCTGGTGGAACTTCATAGCAAAGTACAAAGTTCGTTTTGGATGGACAAAGTTAGTTGAAATAGACAGTTTTTGCATGAAAACTCATTCCTGGTGGAACTTCATAGCAAAGTACAAAGTTCGTTTTGGATGGATCAATTTAGTTGAAATAGAGAGTTTTTGCATGAAAATCATTCCTGTGGAACTTCATAGCAAAGTACAAAGTTCGTTTTGGATGGATCAATTAGTTGAAATAGACAGTTTTTGCATGAAAACTCATTCCTGGTGGAACTTCATAGCAAAGGTACAAAGTTCGTTTTGGATGGACAAAGTTAGTTGAAATAGACAGTTTTTGCATGAAAACTCATTCCTGGTGGAACTTCATAGCAAAGTACAAAGTTCGTTTTGGATGGACAAAGTTAGTTGAAATAGACAGTTTTTGCATGAAAACTCATTCCTGGTGGAACTTCATAGCAAAGTACAAAGTTCGTTTGGATGGACAAAGTTAGTTGAAATAGACAGTTTTTGTATGAAAACTCATTCCTGGTGGACACTTCATAGCAAAGTACAAAGTTCGAATCAGATGGACACAGTTAGTTGAAATAGACAGTTTTTGCATGAAAACTCATTCCTGGTGGAACTTCATAGCAAAGTACAAAGTTCGTTTTGGATGGATCAATTTAGTTGAAATAGACAGTTTTGCATGAAAACTCATTCCTGGTGGAACTTCATAGCAAAGTACAAAGTTCGTTTTGGATGGATCAATTAGTTGAAATAGACAGTTTTTGCATGAAACTCATTCCTGGTGGAACTTCATAGCAAAGTACAAAGTTCGTTTTGGATGGACAAAGTTAGTTGAAATAGACAGTTTTTGCATGAAAACTCATTCCTGGTGGAACTTCATAGCAAAGTACAAAGTCGTTTTGGATGGATCAATTTAGTTGAAATAGATAGCATGAAAACTCATTCCTGGTGGAACTTCATAGCAAAGTACAAAGTTCGTTTTGGATGGATCAATTTAGTTGAAATAGACAGTTTTTGCATGAAAACTCATTCCTGGTGGAACTTCATAGCAAAGTACAAAGTTCGTTTTGGATGGATCAATTTAGTTGAAATAGACAGTTTTTGCATGAAAACTCATTCCTGGTGGAACTTCATAGCAAAGTACAAAGTTCGTATCGGATGGATCAATTTAGTTGAAATAGACAGTTCTTGCATGAAAACTCATTCCTGGTAGAACTTCATAGCAAAGTACAAAGTTCGTATCGGATGGACGAATTAAGTTGAAATAGACATTTTTTGCATGAAAACTCATTCCTGGTGGAACTTCATAGCAAAGTACAAAGTTCGTTTTGGATGGATCAATTTAGTTGAAATAGACAGTTTTTGCATGTAAACTCATTCCTGGTGGAACTTCATAGCAAAGTACAAAGTTCGTTTTGGATGGACAAAGTTAGTTGAAATAGACAGTTTTTGCATAAAAACTCATTCCTGGTGGAACTTCATAGCAAAGTACAAAGTTCGTTTTGGATGGACAAAGTTAGTTGAAATAGACAGTTCTTGCATTAAAACTCATTCCTGGTAGAACTTCATAGCAAAGTACAAAGTTCGTATCGGATGGACGAATTAAGTTGAAATAGACATTTTTTGCATGAAAACTCATTCCTGGTGGAACTTCATAGCAAAGTACAAAGTTCGTTTTGGATGGATCAATTTAGTTGAAATAGACAGTTTTTGCATGTAAACTCATTCCTGGTGGAACTTCATAGCAAAGTACAAAGTTCGTTTTGGATGGACAAAGTTAGTTGAAATAGACAGTTTTTGCATAAAAACTCATTCCTGGTGGAACTTCATAGCAAAGTACAAAGTTCGTTTTGGATGGACAAAGTTAGTTGAAATAGACATTTTTTGCATGAAAACTCATTCCTGGTGGAACTTCATAGCAAAGTACAAAGTTCGAATCGGATGGACAAAGTTAGTTGAAATAGACAGTTTTTGCATAAAAACTCATTCCTGGTGGAACTTCATAGCAAAGTACAAAGTTCGTTTTGGATAGACAAAGTTAGTTGAAATAGACAGTTTTTGCATGAAAACTCATTCCTGGTGGAACTTCATAGCAAAGTACAAAGTTCGTTTTGGATGGACGAATTAAGTTGAAATAGACAGTTTTTGTATGAAAACTCATTCCTGGTGGAACTTCATAGCAAAGTACAAAGTTCGAATCAGATGGACGAATTAAGTTGAAATAGACAGTTTTTGCATGAAAACTCATTCCTGGTGGAACTTCATAGCAAAGTACAAAGTTCGTTTTAGATGGACAAAGTTAGTTGAAATAGACAGTTCTTGCATGAAAACTCATTCCTGGTAGAACTTCATAGCAAAGTACAAAGTTCGTATCGGATGGACGAATTAAGTTGAAATAGACATTTTTTGCATGAAAACTCATTCCTGGTGGAACTTCATAGCAAAGTACAAAGTTCGTTTTGGATGGATCAATTTAGTTGAAATAGACAGTTTTTGCATGTAAACTCATTCCTGGTGGAACTTCATAGCAAAGTACAAAGTTCGTTTTGGATGGACAAAGTTAGTTGAAATAGACAGTTTTTGCATAAAAACTCATTCCTGGTGGAACTTCATAGCAAAGTACAAAGTTCGTTTTGGATGGACAAAGTTAGTTGAAATAGACAGTTCTTGCATGAAAACTCATTCCTGGTAGAACTTCATAGCAAAGTACAAAGTTCGTATCGGATGGACGAATTAAGTTGAAATAGACAGTTTTTGCATGAAAACTCATTCCTGGTGGAACTTCATAGCAAAGTACAAAGTTCGTTTTGGATGGACGAATTAAGTTGAAATAGACAGTTTTTGCATGAAAACTCATTCCTGGTGGAACTTCATAGCAAAGTACAAAGTTCGTTTTAGATGGACAAAGTTAGTTGAAATAGACAGTTTTTGCATAAAAACTCATTCCTGGTGGAACTTCATAGCAAAGTACAAAGTTCGTTTTGGATGGACGAATTAAGTTGAAATAGACAGTTTTTGTATGAAAACTCATTCCTGGTGGAACTTCATAGCAAAGTACAAAGTTCGTTTTGGATGGATCAATTTAGTTGAAATAGACAGTTTTTGCATGAAAACTCATTCCTGGTGGAACTTCATAGCAAAGTACAAAGTTCGTTTTGGATGGACGAATTAAGTTGAAATAGACAGTTTTTGTATGAAAACTCATTCCTGGTGGAACTTCATAGCAAAGTACAAAGTTCGTTTTGGATAGACAAAGTTAGTTGAAATAGACAGTTTTTGCATGAAAACTCATTCCTGGTGGAACTTCATAGCAAAGTACAAAGTTCGTTTTGGATGGACGAATTAAGTTGAAATAGACAGTTTTTGCATGAAAACTCATTCCTGGTGGAACTTCATAGCAAAGTACAAAGTTCGTTTTGGATGGACGAATTAAGTTGAAATAGACAGTTTTTGTATGAAAACTCATTCCTGGTGGAACTTCATAGCAAAGTACAAAGTTCGTTTTGGATAGACAAAGTTAGTTGAAATAGACAGTTTTTGCATGAAAACTCATTCCTGGTGGAACTTCATAGCAAAGTACAAAGTTCGTTTTGGATGGATCAATTTAGTTGAAATAGACAGTTCTTGCATGAAAACTCATTCCTGGTGGAACTTCATAGCAAAGTACAAAGTTCGTTTTGGATGGACGAATTAAGTTGAAATAGACAGTTGTTGTATGAAAACTCATTCCTGGTGGAACTTCATAGCAAAGTACAAAGTTCGTTTTGGATAGACAAAGTTAGTTGAAATAGACAGTTTTTGCATGAAAACTCATTCCTGGTGGAACTTCATAGCAAAGTACAAAGTTCGTTTTGGATGGACGAATTAAGTTGAAATAGACAGTTTTTGCATGAAAACTCATTCCTGGTGGAACTTCATAGCAAAGTACAAAGTTCGAATCAGATGGACGAATTAAGTTGAAATAGACAGTTTTTGCATGAAAACTCATTCCTGGTGGAACTTCATAGCAAAGTACAAAGTTCGTTTTGGATGGATCAATTTAGTTGAAATAGACAGTTTTTGCATGAAAACTCATTCCTGGTGGAACTTCATAGCAAAGTACAAAGTTCGTATCGGATGGACGAATTAAGTTGAAATAGACAGTTTTTGCATGAAAACTCATTCCTGGTGGAACTTCATAGCAAAGTACAAAGTTCGTTTTGGATGGATCAATTTAGTTGAAATAGACAGTTTTTGCATGAAAACTCATTCCTGGTGGAACTTCATAGCAAAGTACAAAGTTCGTTTTGGATGGATCAATTTAGTTGAAATAGACAGTTTTTGCATAAAAACTCATTCCTGGTGGAACTTCATAGCAAAGTACAAAGTTCGTATCGGATGGATCAATTTAGTTGAAATAGACAGTTTTTGCATGAAAACTCATTCCTGGTGGAACTTCATAGCAAAGTACAAAGTTCGTTTTGGATGGATCAATTTAGTTGAAATAGACAGTTTTTGCATGAAAACTCATTCCTGGTGGAACTTCATAGCAAAGTACAAAGTTCGTATCGGATGGACGAATTAAGTTGAAATAGACAGTTTTTGCATGAAAACTCATTCCTGGTGGAACTTCATAGCAAAGTACAAAGTTCGTTTTGGATGGATCAATTTAGTTGAAATAGACAGTTTTTGCATGAAAACTCATTCCTGGTGGAACTTCATAGCAAAGTACAAAGTTCGTTTTGGATGGATCAATTTAGTTGAAATAGACAGTTTTTGCATAAAAACTCATTCCTGGTGGAACTTCATAGCAAAGTACAAAGTTCGTATCGGATGGATCAATTTAGTTGAAATAGACAGTTTTTGCATAAAAACTCATTCCTGGTGGAACTTCATAGCAAAGTACAAAGTTCGTTTTGGATGGATCAATTTAGTTGAAATAGACAGTTTTTGCATGAAAACTCATTCCTGGTGGAACTTCATAGCAAAGTACAAAGTTCGTTTTGGATGGATCAATTTAGTTGAAATAGACAGTTTTTGCATGAAAACTCATTCCTGGTGGAACTTCATAGCAAAGTACAAAGTTCGTTTTGGATGGACGAATTAAAATGAAATAGACAGTTTTTGCATGAAAACTCATTCCTGGTGGAACTTCATAGCAAAGTACAAAGTTCGAATCGGATGGACAAAGTTAGTTGAAATAGACAGTTTTTGCATAAAAACTCATTCCTGGTGGAACTTCATAGCAAAGTACAAAGTTCGTTTTGGATGGACAAAGTTAGTTGAAATAGACAGTTCTTGCATGAAAACTCATTCCTGGTAGAACTTCATAGCAAAGTACAAAGTTCGTTTTGGATGGATCAATTTAGTTGAAATAGACAGTTTTTGCATAAAAACTCATTCCTGGTGGAACTTCATAGCAAAGTACAAAGTTCGTATCGGATGGATCAATTTAGTTGAAATAGACAGTTTTTGCATGAAAACTCATTCTTGGTGGAACTTCATAGCAAAGTACAAAGTTCGTTTTGGATGGATCAATTTAGTTGAAATAGACAGTTTTTGCATGAAAACTCATTCCTGGTGGAACTTCATAGCAAAGTACAAAGTTCGTATCGGATGGACGAATTAAGTTGAAATAGACAGTTTTTGCATGAAAACTCATTCCTGGTGGAACTTCATAGCAAAGTACAAAGTTCGTTTTGGATGGATCAATTTAGTTGAAATAGACAGTTTTTGCATGAAAACTCATTCCTGGTGGAACTTCATAGCAAAGTACAAAGTTCGTTTTGGATGGATCAATTTAGTTGAAATAGACAGTTTTTGCATGAAAACTCATTCCTGGTGGAACTTCATAGCAAAGTACAAAGTTCGTTTTGGATGGATCAATTTAGTTGAAATAGACAGTTTTTGCATCAAAACTCATTCCTGGTAGAACTTCATAGCAAAGTACAAAGTTCGTTTTGGATGGATCAATTTAGTTGAAATAGACAGTTTTTGCATGAAAACTCATTCCTGGTGGAACTTCATAGCAAAGTACAAAGTTCGTATCGGATGGATCAATTTAGTTGAAATAGACAGTTCTTGCATGAAAACTCATTCCTGGTGGAACTTCATAGCAAAGTACAAAGTTCGTTTTGGATGGATCAATTTAGTTGAAATAGACAGTTTTTGCATGAAAACTCATTCCTGGTGGAACTTCATAGCAAAGTACAAAGTTCGTTTTGGATGGACGAATTAAGTTGAAATAGACAGTTTTTGCATGAAAACTCATTCCTGGTGGAACTTCATAGCAAAGTACAAAGTTCGTATCGGATGGATCAATTTAGTTGAAATAGACAGTTTTTGCATGTAAACTCATTCCTGGTGGAACTTCATAGCAAAGTACAAAGTTCGTTTTGGATAGACAAAGTTAGTTGAAATAGACAGTTTTTGCATGAAAACTCATTCCTGGTGGAACTTCATAGCAAAGTACAAAGTTCGTTTTGGATGGATCAATTTAGTTGAAATAGACAGTTTTTGCATGAAAACTCATTCCTGGTGGAACTTCATAGCAAAGTACAAAGTTCGTTTTGGATGGATCAATTTAGTTGAAATAGACAGTTTTTGCATGAAAACTCATTCCTGGTGGAACTTCATAGCAAAGTACAAAGTTCGTTTTGGATGGATCAATTTAGTTGAAATAGACAGTTTTTGCATGAAAACTCATTCCTGGTGGAACTTCATAGCAAAGTACAAAGTTCGTTTTGGATGGATCAATTTAGTTGAAATAGACAGTTTTTCCATGAAAACTCATTCCTGGTGGAACTTCATAGCAAAGTACAAAGTTCGTTTTGGATGGACGAATTAAGTTGAAATAGACAGTTTTTGCATGAAAACTCATTCCTGGTGGAACTTCATAGCAAAGTACAAAGTTCGTTTTGGATGGATCAATTTAGTTGAAATAGACAGTTTTTGCATGAAAACTCATTCCTGGTGGAACTTCATAGCAAAGTACAAAGTTCGTTTTGGATGGATCAATTTAGTTGAAATAGACAGTTTTTGCATGAAAACTCATTCCTGGTGGAACTTCATAGCAAAGTACAAAGTTCGTTTTGGATGGATCAATTTAGTTGAAATAGACAGTTTTTGCATGAAAACTCATTCCTGGTAGAACTTCATAGCAAAGTACAAAGTTCGTTTTGGATGGATCAATTTAGTTGAAATAGACAGTTTTTGCATGAAAACTCATTCCTGGTAGAACTTCATAGCAAAGTACAAAGTTCGTATCGGATGGACGAATTAAGTTGAAATAGACAGTTTTTGCATGAAAACTCATTCCTGGTGGAACTTCATAGCAAAGTACAAAGTTCGTATCGGATGGATCAATTTAGTTGAAATAGACAGTTTTTGCATGAAAACTCATTCCTGGTAGAACTTCATAGCAAAGTACAAAGTTCGTATCGGATGGATCAATTTAGTTGAAATAGACAGTTTTTGCATGAAAACTCATTCCTGGTAGAACTTCATAGCAAAGTACAAAGTTCGTATCGGATGGATCAATTTAGTTGAAATAGACAGTTTTTGCATGTAAACTCATTCCTGGTGGAACTTCATAGCAAAGTACAAAGTTCGTTTTGGATGGACAAAGTTAGTTGAAATAGACATTTTTTGCATGAAAACTCATTCCTGGTGGAACTTCATAGCAAAGTACAAAGTTCGAATCGGATGGACAAAGTTAGTTGAAATAGACAGTTTTTGCATAAAAACTCATTCCTGGTGGAACTTCATAGCAAAGTACAAAGTTCGTATCGGATGGATCAATTTAGTTGAAATAGACAGTTTTTGCATGAAAACTCATTCCTGGTAGAACTTCATAGCAAAGTACAAAGTTCGTATCGGATGGATCAATTTAGTTGAAATAGACAGTTTTTGCATGAAAACTCATTCCTGGTAGAACTTCATAGCAAAGTACAAAGTTCGTATCGGATGGATCAATTTAGTTGAAATAGACAGTTTTTGCATGAAAACTCATTCCTGGTGGAACTTCATAGCAAAGTACAAAGTTCGTTTTGGATGGATCAATTTAGTTGAAATAGACAGTTTTTGCATGAAAACTCATTCCTGGTAGAACTTCATAGCAAAGTACAAAGTTCGTATCGGATGGATCAATTTAGTTGAAATAGACAGTTTTTGCATGAAAACTCATTCCTGGTAGAACTTCATAGCAAAGTACAAAGTTCGTTTTGGATGGATCAATTTAGTTGAAATAGACAGTTTTTGCATGAAAACTCATTCCTGGTGGAACTTCATAGCAAAGTACAAAGTTCGTTTTGGATGGATCAATTTAGTTGAAATAGACAGTTTTTGCATGAAAACTCATTCCTGGTAGAACTTCATAGCAAAGTACAAAGTTCGTTTTGGATGGATCAATTTAGTTGAAATAGACAGTTTTTGCATGAAAACTCATTCCTGGTAGAACTTCATAGCAAAGTACAAAGTTCGTATCGGATGGATCAATTTAGTTGAAATAGACAGTTTTTGCATGAAAACTCATTCCTGGTGGAACTTCATAGCAAAGTACAAAGTTCGTATCGGATGGATCAATTTAGTTGAAATAGACAGTTTTTGCATGAAAACTCATTCCTGGTAGAACTTCATAGCAAAGTACAAAGTTCGTTTTGGATGGACGAATTAAGTTGAAATAGACAGTTTTTGCATGAAAACTCATTCCTGGTGGAACTTCATAGCAAAGTACAAAGTTCGTTTTGGATGGATCAATTTAGTTGAAATAGACAGTTTTTGCATGAAAACTCATTCCTGGTAGAACTTCATAGCAAAGTACAAAGTTCGTATCGGATGGATCAATTTAGTTGAAATAGACAGTTTTTGCATGAAAACTCATTCCTGGTGGAACTTCATAGCAAAGTACAAAGTTCGTTTTGGATGGACGAATTAAGTTGAAATAGACAGTTTTTGCATGAAAACTCATTCCTGGTGGAACTTCATAGCAAAGTACAAAGTTCGTTTTGGATGGATCAATTTAGTTGAAATAGACAGTTTTTGCATGAAAACTCATTCCTGGTGGAACTTCATAGCAAAGTACAAAGTTCGTTTTGGATGGATCAATTTAGTTGAAATAGACAGTTTTTGCATGAAAACTCATTCCTGGTGGAACTTTATAGCAAAGTACAAAGTTCGTTTTGGATGGATCAATTTAGTTGAAATAGACAGTTTTTGCATGAAAACTCATTCCTGGTGGAACTTCATAGCAAAGTACAAAGTTCGTTTTGGATGGATCAATTTAGTTGAAATAGACAGTTTTTGCATGAAAACTCATTCCTGGTAGAACTTCATAGCAAAGTACAAAGTTCGTTTTGGATGGATCAATTTAGTTGAAATAGACAGTTTTTGCATGAAAACTCATTCCTGGTAGAACTTCATAGCAAAGTACAAAGTTCGTATCGGATGGACGAATTAAGTTGAAATAGACAGTTTTTGCATGAAAACTCATTCCTGGTGGAACTTCATAGCAAAGTACAAAGTTCGTTTTGGATGGATCAATTTAGTTGAAATAGACAGTTTTTGCATGTAAACTCATTCCTGGTGGAACTTCATAGCAAAGTACAAAGTTCGTTTTGGATGGACAAAGTTAGTTGAAATAGACAGTTTTTGCATAAAAACTCATTCCTGGTGGAACTTCATAGCAAAGTACAAAGTTCGTATCGGATGGATCAATTTAGTTGAAATAGACAGTTTTTGCATGAAAACTCATTCCTGGTGGAACTTCATAGCAAAGTACAAAGTTCGTATCGGATGGATCAATTTAGTTGAAATAGACAGTTTTTGCATGAAAACTCATTCCTGGTAGAACTTCATAGCAAAGTACAAAGTTCGTATCGGATGGATCAATTTAGTTGAAATAGACAGTTTTTGCATGAAAACTCATTCCTGGTGGAACTTCATAGCAAAGTACAAAGTTCGTTTTGGATGGATCAATTTAGTTGAAATAGACAGTTTTTGCATGAAAACTCATTCCTGGTAGAACTTCATAGCAAAGTACAAAGTTCGTTTTGGATGGATCAATTTAGTTGAAATAGACAGTTTTTGCATGAAAACTCATTCCTGGTAGAACTTCATAGCAAAGTACAAAGTTCGTATCGGATGGATCAATTTAGTTGAAATAGACAGTTTTTGCATGAAAACTCATTCCTGGTGGAACTTCATAGCAAAGTACAAAGTTCGTATCGGATGGATCAATTTAGTTGAAATAGACAGTTTTTGCATGAAAACTCATTCCTGGTGGAACTTCATAGCAAAGTACAAAGTTCGTATCGGATGGATCAATTTAGTTGAAATAGACAGTTTTTGCATGAAAACTCATTCCTGGTGGAACTTCATAGCAAAGTACAAAGTTCGTTTTGGATGGATCAATTTAGTTGAAATAGACAGTTTTTGCATGAAAACTCATTCCTGGTAGAACTTCATAGCAAAGTACAAAGTTCGTATCGGATGGATCAATTTAGTTGAAATAGACAGTTTTTGCATGAAAACTCATTCCTGGTAGAACTTCATAGCAAAGTACAAAGTTCGTATCGGATGGATCAATTTAGTTGAAATAGACAGTTTTTGCATGAAAACTCATTCCTGGTGGAACTTCATAGCAAAGTACAAAGTTCGTATCGGATGGATCAATTTAGTTGAAATAGACAGTTTTTGCATGAAAACTCATTCCTGGTAGAACTTCATAGCAAAGTACAAAGTTCGTATCGGATGGATCAATTTAGTTGAAATAGACAGTTTTTGCATGAAAACTCATTCCTGGTGGAACTTCATAGCAAAGTACAAAGTTCGTTTTGGATGGATCAATTTAGTTGAAATAGACAGTTTTTGCATCAAAACTCATTCCTGGTAGAACTTCATAGCAAAGTACAAAGTTCGTATCGGATGGATCAATTTAGTTGAAATAGACAGTTTTTGCATGAAAACTCATTCCTGGTAGAACTTCATAGCAAAGTACAAAGTTCGTTTTGGATGGATCAATTTAGTTGAAATAGACAGTTTTTGCATGAAAACTCATTCCTGGTAGAACTTCATAGCAAAGTACAAAGTTCGTTTTGGATGGATCAATTTAGTTGAAATAGACAGTTTTTGCATGAAAACTCATTCCTGGTGGAACTTCATAGCAAAGTACAAAGTTCGTATCGGATGGATCAATTTAGTTGAAATAGACAGTTTTTGCATGAAAACTCATTCCTGGTAGAACTTCATAGCAAAGTACAAAGTTCGTATCGGATGGATCAATTTAGTTGAAATAGACAGTTTTTGCATGAAAACTCATTCCTGGTAGAACTTCATAGCAAAGTACAAAGTTCGTTTTGGATGGATCAATTTAGTTGAAATAGACAGTTTTTGCATGAAAACTCATTCCTGGTGGAACTTCATAGCAAAGTACAAAGTTCGTTTTGGATGGATCAATTTAGTTGAAATAGACAGTTTTTGCATGAAAACTCATTCCTGGTAGAACTTCATAGCAAAGTACAAAGTTCGTATCGGATGGACGAATTAAGTTGAAATAGACAGTTTTTGCATGAAAACTCATTCCTGGTGGAACTTCATAGCAAAGTACAAAGTTCGAATCGGATGGACGAATTAAGTTGAAATAGACAGTTTTTGCATGAAAACTCATTCCTGGTGGAACTTCGTAGCAAAGTACAAAGTTTGAATCGGATGGACGAATTAAGTTGAAATAGACAGTTTTTGCATGAAAACTCATTCCTGGTGGAACTTCATAGCAAAGTACAAAGTTCGTATCGGATGGACGAATTAAGTTGAAATAGACAGTTTTTGCATGAAAACTCATTCCTGGTGGAACTTCGTAGCAAAGTACAAAGTTTGAATCGGATGGACGAATTAAGTTGAAATAGACAGTTTTTGCATGAAAACTCATTCCTGGTGGAACTTCGTAGCAAAGTACAAAGTTCGTATCGGATGGACGAATTAAGTTGAAATAGACAGTTTTTGCATGAAAACTCATTCCTGGTGGAACTTCGTAGCAAAGTACAAAGTTCGTTTTGGATGGATCAATTTAGTTGAAATAGACAGTTTTTGCATGAAAACTCATTCCTGGTGGAACTTCATAGCAAAGTACAAAGTTCGTTTTGGATGGATCAATTTAGTTGAAATAGACAGTTTTTGCATGAAAACTCATTCCTGGTGGAACTTCATAGCAAAGTACAAAGTTCGAATCGGATGGATCAATTTAGTTGAAATAGACAGTTTTTGCATGAAAACTCATTCCTGGTGGAACTTCATAGCAAAGTACAAAGTTCGTTTTGGATGGATCAATTTAGTTGAAATAGACAGTTTTTGCATGAAAACTCATTCCTGGTGAAACTTCATAGCAAAGTACAAAGTTCGTTTTGGATGGATCAATTTAGTTGAAATAGACAGTTTTTGCATGAAAACTCATTCCTGGTGGAACTTCATAGCAAAGTACAAAGTTCGTTTTGGATGGATCAATTTAGTTGAAATAGACAGTTTTTGCATGAAAACTCATTCCTGGTGGAACTTCATAGCAAAGTACAAAGTTCGTTTTGGATGGATCAATTTAGTTGAAATAGACAGTTTTTGCATGAAAACTCATTCCTGGTGGAACTTCATAGCAAAGTACAAAGTTCGAATCGGATGGATCAATTTAGTTGAAATAGACAGTTTTTGCATGAAAACTCATTCCTGGTGGAACTTCATAGCAAAGTACAAAGTTCGTTTTGGATGGATCAATTTAGTTGAAATAGACAGTTTTTGCATGAAAACTCATTCCTGGTGGAACTTCATAGCAAAGTACAAAGTTCGTTTTGGATGGATCAATTTAGTTGAAATAGACAGTTTTTGCATGAAAACTCATTCCTGGTGGAACTTCATAGCAAAGTACAAAGTTCGAATCGAATGGATCAATTTAGTTGAAATAGACAGTTTTTGTATGAAAACTCATTCCTGGTGAAACTTCATAGCAAAGTACAAAGTTCGTTTTGGATGGATGAATTAAGTTGAAATAGACAGTTTTTGCATGAAAACTCATTCCTGGTAGAACTTCATAGCAAAGTACAAAGACCGTTTTAGATGGATCAATTTAGTTGAAATAGACAGTTTTTGCATGAAAACTCATTCCTGGTGGAACTTCATAGCAAAGTACAAAGTTCGTTTTGGATGGATCAATTTAGTTGAAATAGACAGTTTTTGCATGAAAACTCATTCCTGGTGGAACTTCATAGCAAAGTACAAAGTTCGTTTTGGATGGATCAATTTAGTTGAAATAGACAGTTTTTGCATGAAAACTCATTCCTGGTAGAACTTCATAGCAAAGTACAAAGTTCGTTTTGGATGGATCAATTTAGTTGAAATAGACAGTTTTTGCATGAAAACTCATTCCTGGTGAAACTTCATAGCAAAGTACAAAGTTCGTTTTGGATGGATCAATTTAGTTGAAATAGACAGTTTTTGCATGAAAACTCATTCCTGGTGAAACTTCATAGCAAAGTACAAAGTTCGTTTTGGATGGATCAATTTAGTTGAAATAGACAGTTTTTGCATGAAAACTCATTCCTGGTGGAACTTCATAGCAAAGTACAAAGTTCGTTTTGGATGGATCAATTTAGTTGAAATAGACAGTTTTTGCATGAAAACTCATTCCTGGTAGAACTTCATAGCAAAGTACAAAGTTCGTTTTGGATGGATCAATTTAGTTGAAATAGACAGTTTTTGCATGAAAACTCATTCCTGGTAGAACTTCATAGCAAAGTACAAAGTTCGTTTTGGATGGATCAATTTAGTTGAAATAGACAGTTTTTGCATGAAAACTCATTCCTGGTGGAACTTCATAGCAAAGTACAAAGTTCGAATCGGATGGATCAATTTAGTTGAAATAGACAGTTTTTGCATGAAAACTCATTCCTGGTGGAACTTCATAGCAAAGTACAAAGTTCGTTTTAGATGGATCAATTTAGTTGAAATAGACAGTTTTTGCATGAAAACTCATTCCTGGTGGAACTTCATAGCAAAGTACAAAGTTCGTTTTGGATGGATCAATTTAGTTGAAATAGACAGTTTTTGCATGAAAACTCATTCCTGGTGGAACTTCATAGCAAAGTACAAAGTTCGTTTTGGATGGATCAATTTAGTTGAAATAGACAGTTTTTGCATGAAAACTCATTCCTGGTAGAACTTCATAGCAAAGTACAAAGATCGTTTTGGATGGATCAATTTAGTTGAAATAGACAGTTTTTGCATGAAAACTCATTCCTGGTGGAACTTCATAGCAAAGTACAAAGTTCGAATCGAATGGATCAATTTAGTTGAAATAGACAGTTTTTGCATGAAAACTCATTCCTGGTGGAACTTCATAGCAAAGTACAAAGTTCGTTTTGGATGGATCAATTTAGTTGAAATAGACAGTTTTTGCATGAAAACTCATTCCTGGTAGAACTTCATAGCAAAGTACAAAGATCGTTTTGGATGGATCAATTTAGTTGAAATAGACAGTTTTTGCATGAAAACTCATTCCTGGTGGAACTTCATAGCAAAGTACAAAGTTCGAATCGGATGGATCAATTTAGTTGAAATAGACAGTTTTTGCATGAAAACTCATTCCTGGTGGAACTTCATAGCAAAGTACAAAGTTCGTTTTGGATGGATCAATTTAGTTGAAATAGACAGTTTTTGCATGAAAACTCATTCCTGGTGGAACTTCATAGCAAAGTACAAAGTTCGAATCGAATGGATCAATTTAGTTGAAATAGACAGTTTTTGTATGAAAACTCATTCCTGGTGAAACTTCATAGCAAAGTACAAAGTTCGTTTTGGATGGATGAATTAAGTTGAAATAGACAGTTTTTGCATGAAAACTCATTCCTGGTGGAACTTCATAGCAAAGTACAAAGATCGTTTTAGATGGATCAATTTAGTTGAAATAGACAGTTTTTGCATGAAAACTCATTCCTGGTGGAACTTCATAGCAAAGTACAAAGTTCGTTTTGGATGGATCAATTTAGTTGAAATAGACAGTTTTTGCATGAAAACTCATTCCTGGTGGAACTTCATAGCAAAGTACAAAGTTCGTTTTGGATGGATCAATTTAGTTGAAATAGACAGTTTTTGCATGAAAACTCATTCCTGGTGGAACTTCATAGCGAAGTACAAAGTTCGTTTTGGATGGATCAATTTAGTTGAAATAGACAGTTTTTGCATGAAAACTCATTCCTGGTGGAACTTCATAGCAAAGTACAAAGTTCGTTTTGGATGGATCAATTTAGTTGAAATAGACAGTTTTTGCATGAAAACTCATTCCTGGTGAAACTTCATAGCAAAGTACAAAGTTCGTTTTGGATGGATCAATTTAGTTGAAATAGACAGTTTTTGCATGAAAACTCATTCCTGGTGGAACTTCATAGCAAAGTACAAAGTTCGTTTTGGATGGATCAATTTAGTTGAAATAGACAGTTTTTGCATGAAAACTCATTCCTGGTGAAACTTCATAGCAAAGTACAAAGTTCGTTTTGGATGGATCAATTTAGTTGAAATAGACAGTTTTTGCATGAAAACTCATTCCTGGTGAAACTTCATAGCAAAGTACAAAGTTCGTTTTGGATGGATCAATTTAGTTGAAATAGACAGTTTTTGCATGAAAACTCATTCCTGGTGGAACTTCATAGCAAAGTACAAAGTTCGTTTTGGATGGATCAATTTAGTTGAAATAGACAGTTTTTGCATGAAAACTCATTCCTGGTGAAACTTCATAGCAAAGTACAAAGTTCGTTTTGGATGGATCAATTTAGTTGAAATAGACAGTTTTTGCATGAAAACTCATTCCTGGTGAAACTTCATAGCAAAGTACAAAGTTCGTTTTGGATGGATCAATTTAGTTGAAATAGACAGTTTTTGCATGAAAACTCATTCCTGGTAGAACTTCATAGCAAAGTACAAAGATCGTTTTGGATGGATCAATTTAGTTGAAATAGACAGTTTTTGCATGAAAACTCATTCCTGGTGGAACTTCATAGCAAAGTACAAAGTTCGAATCGGATGGACGAATTAAAATGAAATAGACAGTTTTTGCATGAAAACTCATTCCTGGTAGAACTTCATAGCAAAGTACAAAGTTCGTTTTGGATGGATCAATTTAGTTGAAATAGACAGTTTTTGCATGAAAACTCATTCCTGGTGGAACTTCATAGCAAAGTACAAAGTTCGTTTTGGATGGATCAATTTAGTTGAAATAGACAGTCTTTGAATAAAAACTCATTCCTGGTGGAACTTCATAGCAAAGTACAAAGTTCGTTTTGGATGGACAAAGTTAGTTGAAATAGACAGTTTTTGCATGAAAACTCATTCCTGGTGAAACTTCATAGCAAAGTACAAAGTTCGTTTTGGATGGATCAATTTAGTTGAAATAGACAGTTTTTGCATGAAAACTCATTCCTGGTGGAACTTCATAGCAAAGTACAAAGTTCGTTTTGGATGGATCAATTTAGTTGAAATAGACAGTTTTTGCATGAAAACTCATTCCTGGTGGAACTTCATAGCAAAGTACAAAGTTCGTTTTGGATGGATCAATTTAGTTGAAATAGACAGTTTTTGCATGAAAACTCATTCCTGGTGGAACTTCATAGCAAAGTACAAAGTTCGTTTTGGATGGATCAATTTAGTTGAAATAGACAGTTTTTGCATGAAAACTCATTCCTGGTGAAACTTCATAGCAAAGTACAAAGTTCGTTTTGGATGGATCAATTTAGTTGAAATAGACAGTTTTTGCATGAAAACTAATTCCTGGTGGAACTTCATAGCAAAGTACAAAGTTCGTTTTGGATGGATCAATTTAGTTGAAATAGACAGTTTTTGCATGAAAACTCATTCCTGGTGGAACTTCATAGCAAAGTACAAAGTTCGTTTTGGATGGATCAATTTAGTTGAAATAGACAGTTTTTGCATGAAAACTAATTCCTGGTGGAACTTCATAGCAAAGTACAAAGTTCGTTTTGGATGGATCAATTTAGTTGAAATAGACAGTTTTTGCATGAAAACTCATTCCTGGTAGAACTTCATAGCAAAGTACAAAGTTCGTTTTGGATGGATCAATTTAGTTGAAATAGACAGTTTTTGCATGAAAACTCATTCCTGGTGGAACTTCATAGCAAAGTACAAAGTTCGTTTTGGATGGATCAATTTAGTTGAAATAGACAGTTTTTGCATGAAAACTCATTCCTGGTGAAACTTCATAGCAAAGTACAAAGTTCGTTTTGGATGGATCAATTTAGTTGAAATAGACAGTTTTTGCATGAAAACTCATTCCTGGTGGAACTTCATAGCAAAGTACAAAGTTCGTTTTGGATGGATCAATTTAGTTGAAATAGACAGTTTTTGCATGAAAACTCATTCCTGGTGGAACTTCATAGCAAAGTACAAAGTTCGTTTTGGATGGATCAATTTAGTTGAAATAGACAGTTTTTGCATGAAAACTCATTCCTGGTGAAACTTCATAGCAAAGTACAAAGTTCGTTTTGGATGGATCAATTTAGTTGAAATAGACAGTTTTTGCATGAAAACTCATTCCTGGTGAAACTTCATAGCAAAGTACAAAGTTCGTTTTGGATGGATCAATTTAGTTGAAATAGACAGTTTTTGCATGAAAACTCATTCCTGGTGGAACTTCATAGCAAAGTACAAAGTTCGTTTTGGATGGATCAATTTAGTTGAAATAGACAGTTTTTGCATGAAAACTCATTCCTGGTGGAACTTCATAGCAAAGTACAAAGTTCGTTTTGGATGGATCAATTTAGTTGAAATAGACAGTTTTTGCATGAAAACTCATTCCTGGTGGAACTTCATAGCAAAGTACAAAGTTCGTTTTGGATGGATCAATTTAGTTGAAATAGACAGTTTTTGCATGAAAACTCATTCCTGGTGAAACTTCATAGCAAAGTACAAAGTTCGAATCGGATGGACGAATTAAGTTGAAATAGACAGTTTTTGCATGAAAACTCATTCCTGGTGGAACTTCATAGCAAAGTACAAAGTTCGTTTTGGATGGATCAATTTAGTTGAAATAGACAGTTTTTGCATGAAAACTCATTCCTGGTGGAACTTCATAGCAAAGTACAAAGTTCGTTTTGGATGGATCAATTTAGTTGAAATAGACAGTTTTTGCATGAAAACTCATTCCTGGTGGAACTTCATAGCAAAGTACAAAGTTCGTTTTGGATGGATCAATTTAGTTGAAATAGACAGTTTTTGCATGAAAACTCATTCCTGGTGAAACTTCATAGCAAAGTACAAAGTTCGAATCGGATGGACGAATTAAGTTGAAATAGACAGTTTTTGCATGAAAACTCATTCCTGGTGGAACTTCATAGCAAAGTACAAAGTTCGTTTTGGATGGATCAATTTAGTTGAAATAGACAGTTTTTGCATGAAAACTCATTCCTGGTGGAACTTCATAGCAAAGTACAAAGTTCGTTTTGGATGGATCAATTTAGTTGAAATAGACAGTTTTTGCATGAAAACTCATTCCTGGTGGAACTTCATAGCAAAGTACAAAGTTCGTTTTGGATGGATCAATTTAGTTGAAATAGACAGTTTTTGCATGAAAACTCATTCCTGGTGGAACTTCATAGCAAAGTACAAAGTTCGTTTTGGATGGATCAATTTAGTTGAAATAGACAGTTTTTGCATGAAAACTCATTCCTGGTGAAACTTCATAGCAAAGTACAAAGTTCGTTTTGGATGGATCAATTTAGTTGAAATAGACAGTTTTTGCATGAAAACTCATTCCTGGTGGAACTTCATAGCAAAGTACAAAGTTCGTTTTGGATGGACGAATTAAGTTGAAATAGACAGTTTTTGCATAAAAACTCATTCCTGGTGGAACTTCATAGCAAAGTACAAAGTTCGTTTTGGATGGACAAAGTTAGTTGAAATAGACAGTTTTTGCATGAAAACTCATTCCTGGTGAAACTTCATAGCAAAGTACAAAGTTCGTTTTGGATGGATCAATTTAGTTGAAATAGACAGTTTTTGCATGAAAACTCATTCCTGGTGGAACTTCATAGCAAAGTACAAAGTTCGTTTTGGATGGATCAATTTAGTTGAAATAGACAGTTTTTGCATGAAAACTCATTCCTGGTAGAACTTCATAGCAAAGTACAAAGTTCGTTTTGGATGGATCAATTTAGTTGAAATAGACAGTTTTTGCATGAAAACTCATTCCTGGTGGAACTTCATAGCAAAGTACAAAGTTCGTTTTGGATGGATCAATTTAGTTGAAATAGACAGTTTTTGCATGAAAACTCATTCCTGGTGAAACTTCATAGCAAAGTACAAAGTTCGTTTTGGATGGATCAATTTAGTTGAAATAGACAGTTTTTGCATGAAAACTCATTCCTGGTGGAACTTCATAGCAAAGTACAAAGTTCGTTTTGGATGGATCAATTTAGTTGAAATAGACAGTTTTTGCATGAAAACTCATTCCTGGTGGAACTTCATAGCAAAGTACAAAGTTCGTTTTGGATGGATCAATTTAGTTGAAATAGACAGTTTTTGCATGAAAACTCATTCCTGGTGAAACTTCATAGCAAAGTACAAAGTTCGTTTTGGATGGATCAATTTAGTTGAAATAGACAGTTTTTGCATGAAAACTCATTCCTGGTGAAACTTCATAGCAAAGTACAAAGTTCGTTTTGGATGGATCAATTTAGTTGAAATAGACAGTTTTTGCATGAAAACTCATTCCTGGTGGAACTTCATAGCAAAGTACAAAGTTCGTTTTGGATGGATCAATTTAGTTGAAATAGACAGTTTTTGCATGAAAACTCATTCCTGGTGGAACTTCATAGCAAAGTACAAAGTTCGTTTTGGATGGATCAATTTAGTTGAAATAGACAGTTTTTGCATGAAAACTCATTCCTGGTGGAACTTCATAGCAAAGTACAAAGTTCGTTTTGGATGGATCAATTTAGTTGAAATAGACAGTTTTTGCATGAAAACTCATTCCTGGTGAAACTTCATAGCAAAGTACAAAGTTCGTTTTGGATGGATCAATTTAGTTGAAATAGACAGTTTTTGCATGAAAACTCATTCCTGGTGGAACTTCATAGCAAAGTACAAAGTTCGTTTTGGATGGATCAATTTAGTTGAAATAGACAGTTTTTGCATGAAAACTCATTCCTGGTGAAACTTCATAGCAAAGTACAAAGTTCGTTTTGGATGGATCAATTTAGTTGAAATAGACAGTTTTTGCATGAAAACTCATTCCTGGTGAAACTTCATAGCAAAGTACAAAGTTCGTTTTGGATGGATCAATTTAGTTGAAATAGACAGTTTTTGCATGAAAACTCATTCCTGGTAGAACTTCATAGCAAAGTACAAAGTTCGTTTTGGATGGATCAATTTAGTTGAAATAGACAGTTTTTGCATGAAAACTCATTCCTGGTGGAAACTTCATAGCAAAGTACAAAGATCGTTTTGGATGGATCAATTTAGTTGAAATAGACAGTTTTTGCATGAAAACTCATTCCTGGTGAAACTTCATAGCAAAGTACAAAGTTCGTTTTGGATGGATCAATTTAGTTGAAATAGACAGTTTTTGCATGAAAACTCATTCCTGGTGAAACTTCATAGCAAAGTACAAAGTTCGTTTTGGATGGATCAATTTAGTTGAAATAGACAGTTTTTGCATGAAAACTCATTCCTGGTAGAACTTCATAGCAAAGTACAAAGATCGTTTTGGATGGATCAATTTAGTTGAAATAGACAGTTTTTGCATGAAAACTCATTCCTGGTGAAACTTCATAGCAAAGTACAAAGTTCGTTTTGGATGGATCAATTTAGTTGAAATAGACAGTTTTTGCATGAAAACTCATTCCTGGTGAAACTTCATAGCAAAGTACAAAGTTCGTTTTGGATGGATCAATTTAGTTGAAATAGACAGTTTTTGCATGAAAACTCATTCCTGGTGAAACTTCATAGCAAAGTACAAAGTTCGTTTTGGATGGATCAATTTAGTTGAAATAGACAGTTTTTGCATGAAAACTCATTCCTGGTAGAACTTCATAGCAAAGTACAAAGATCGTTTTGGATGGATCAATTTAGTTGAAATAGACAGTTTTTGCATGAAAACTCATTCCTGGTGAAACTTCATAGTAAAGTACAAAGTCGTTTTGGATGGATCAATTTAGTTGAAATAGACAGTTTTTGCATGAAAACTCATTCCTGGTGGAACTTCATAGCAAAGTACAAAGTTCGTTTTGGATGGATCAATTTAGTTGAAATAGACAGTTTTTGCATGAAAACTCATTCCTGGTAGAACTTCATAGCAAAGTACAAAGATCGTTTTGGATGGATCAATTTAGTTGAAATAGACAGTTTTTGCATGAAAACTCATTCCTGGTGAAACTTCATAGCAAAGTACAAAGTTCGTTTTGGATGGATCAATTTAGTTGAAATAGACAGTTTTTGCATGAAAACTCATTCCTGGTGAAACTTCATAGCAAAGTACAAAGTTCGTTTTGGATGGATCAATTTAGTTGAAATAGACAGTTTTTGCATGAAAACTCATTCCTGGTGGAACTTCATAGCAAAGTACAAAGTTCGTTTTGGATGGATCAATTTAGTTGAAATAGACAGTTTTTGCATGAAAACTCATTCCTGGTGAAACTTCATAGCAAAGTACAAAGTTCGTTTTGGATGGATCAATTAAGTTGAAATAGACAGTTTTTGCATGAAAACTCATTCCTGGTGAAACTTCATAGCAAAGTACAAAGTTCGTTTTGGATGGATCAATTTAGTTGAAATAGACAGTTTTTGCATGAAAACTCATTCCTGGTAGAACTTCATAGCAAAGTACAAAGTTCGTTTTGGATGGATCAATTTAGTTGAAATAGACAGTTTTTGCATGAAAACTCATTCCTGGTGAAACTTCATAGCAAAGTACAAAGTTCGTTTTGGATGGATCAATTTAGTTGAAATAGACAGTTTTTGCATGAAAACTCATTCCTGGTGGAACTTCATAGCAAAGTACAAAGTTCGTTTTGGATGGATCAATTTAGTTGAAATAGACAGTTTTTGCATGAAAACTCATTCCTGGTGAAACTTCATAGCAAAGTACAAAGTTCGTTTTGGATGGATCAATTTAGTTGAAATAGACAGTTTTTGCATGAAAACTAATTCCTGGTGGAACTTCATAGCAAAGTACAAAGTTCGTTTTGGATGGATCAATTTAGTTGAAATAGACAGTTTTTGCATGAAAACTCATTCCTGGTGAAACTTCATAGCAAAGTACAAAGTTCGTTTTGGATGGATCAATTTAGTTGAAATAGACAGTTTTTGCATGAAAACTCATTCCTGGTGGAACTTCATAGCAAAGTACAAAGTTCGTTTTGGATGGATCAATTTAGTTGAAATAGACAGTTTTTGCATGAAAACTCATTCCTGGTGAAACTTCATAGCAAAGTACAAAGTTCGTTTTGGATGGATCAATTTAGTTGAAATAGACAGTTTTTGCATGAAAACTCATTCCTGGTGAAACTTCATAGCAAAGTACAAAGTTCGTTTTGGATGGATCAATTTAGTTGAAATAGACAGTTTTTGCATGAAAACTCATTCCTGGTGGAACTTCATAGCAAAGTACAAAGTTCGAATCGAATGGATCAATTTAGTTGAAATAGACAGTTTTTGCATGAAAACTCATTCCTGGTGGAACTTCATAGCAAAGTACAAAGTTCGTTTTGGATGGATCAATTTAGTTGAAATAGACAGTTTTTGCATGAAAACTCATTCCTGGTAGAACTTCATAGCAAAGTACAAAGATCGTTTTGGATGGATCAATTTAGTTGAAATAGACAGTTTTTGCATGAAAAACTCATTCCTGGTGGAACTTCATAGCAAAGTACAAAGTTCGAATCGAATGGATCAATTTAGTTGAAATAGACAGTTTTTGCATGAAAACTCATTCCTGGTGGAACTTCATAGCAAAGTACAAAGTTCGTTTTGGATGGATCAATTTAGTTGAAATAGACAGTTTTTGCATGAAAACTCATTCCTGGTGAAACTTCATAGCAAAGTACAAAGTTCGTTTTGGATGGATCAATTTAGTTGAAATAGACAGTTTTTGCATGAAAACTCATTCCTGGTGGAACTTCATAGCAAAGTACAAAGTTCGAATCGAATGGATCAATTTAGTTGAAATAGACAGTTTTTGCATGAAAACTCATTCCTGGTGGAACTTCATAGCAAAGTACAAAGTTCGTTTTGGATGGATCAATTTAGTTGAAATAGACAGTTTTTGCATGAAAACTCATTCCTGGTAGAACTTCATAGCAAAGTACAAAGATCGTTTTGGATGGATCAATTTAGTTGAAATAGACAGTTTTTGCATGAAAACTCATTCCTGGTGGAACTTCATAGCAAAGTACAAAGATCGTTTTGGATGGATCAATTTAGTTGAAATAGACAGTTTTTGCATGAAAACTCATTCCTGGTGAAACTTCATAGCAAAGTACAAAGTTCGTTTTGGATGGATCAATTTAGTTGAAATAGACAGTTTTTGCATGAAAACTCATTCCTGGTGAAACTTCATAGCAAAGTACAAAGTTCGTTTTGGATGGATCAATTTAGTTGAAATAGACAGTTTTTGCATGAAAACTCATTCCTGGTGGAACTTCATAGCAAAGTACAAAGTTCGAATCGAATGGATCAATTTAGTTGAAATAGACAGTTTTTGCATGAAAACTCATTCCTGGTGGAACTTCATAGCAAAGTACAAAGTTCGTTTTGGATGGATCAATTTAGTTGAAATAGACAGTTTTTGCATGAAAACTCATTCCTGGTGGAACTTCATAGCAAAGTACAAAGTTCGAATCGGATGGATCAATTTAGTTGAAATAGACAGTTTTTGCATGAAAACTCATTCCTGGTGGAACTTCATAGCAAAGTACAAAGTTCGTTTTGGATGGATCAATTTAGTTGAAATAGACAGTTTTTGCATGAAAACTCATTCCTGGTGGAACTTCATAGCAAAGTACAAAGTTCGTTTTGGATGGATCAATTTAGTTGAAATAGACAGTTTTTGCATGAAAACTCATTCCTGGTGGAACTTCATAGCAAAGTACAAAGTTCGTTTTGGATGGATCAATTTAGTTGAAATAGACAGTTTTTGCATGAAAACTCATTCCTGGTGGAACTTCATAGCAAAGTACAAAGTTCGTTTTGGATGGACAAAGTTAGTTGAAATAGACAGTTTTTGCATGAAAACTCATTCCTGGTGGAACTTCATAGCAAAGTACAAAGTTCGAATCAGATGGACAAAGTTAGTTGAAATAGACAGTTTTTGTATGAAAACTCATTCCTGGTGGAACTTCATAGCAAAGTACAAAGTTCGAATCAGATGGACGAATTAAGTTGAAATAGACAGTTTTTGCATGAAAACTCATTCCTGGTGGAACTTCATAGCAAAGTACAAAGTTTGTTTTGGATGGACGAATTAAGTTGAAATAGACAGTTTTTGTATGAAAACTCATTCCTGGTGGAACTTCATAGCAAAGTACAAAGTTCGTTTTGGATGGACAAAGTTAGTTGAAATAGACAGTTTTTGCATGAAAACTCATTCCTGGTGGAACTTCATAGCAAAGTACAAAGTTCGTTTTGGATGGACAAAGTTAGTTAAAATAGACAGTTTTTGCATGAAAACTCATTCCTGGTGGAACTTCATAGCAAAGTACAAAGTTCGTTTTGGATGGACGAATTAAGTTGAAATAGACAGTTTTTGCATGAAAACTCATTCCTGGTGGAACTTCATAGCAAAGTACAAAGTTCGTTTTGGATGGACAAAGTTAGTTGAAATAGACAGTTTTTGCATAAAAACTCATTCCTGGTGGAACTTCATAGCAAAGTACAAAGTTCGTTTTGGATGGACAAAGTTAGTTGAAATAGACAGTTTTTGCATGAAAACTCATTCCTGGTGGAACTTCATAGCAAAGTACAAAGTTCGTTTTGGATGCACCAATTTAGTTAAAATAGACAGTTGTTGCATGAAAACTCATTCCTGGTGGAACTTCATAGCAAAGTACAAAGTTCGTTTTGGATGGATCAATTTAGTTGAAATAGACAGTTTTTGCATGAAAACTCATTCCTGGTGGAACTTCATAGCAAAGTACAAAGTTCGTTTTGGATGGACAAAGTTAGTTGAAATAGACAGTTTTTGCATAAAAACTCATTCCTGGTGGAACTTCATAGCAAAGTACAAAGTTCGTTTTGGATGGACAAAGTTAGTTGAAATAGACAGTTTTTGCATGAAAACTCATTCCTGGTGGAACTTCATAGCAAAGTACAAAGTTCGTTTTGGATGGACAAAGTTAGTTGAAATAGACAGTTTTTGCATGAAAACTCATTCCTGGTGGAACTTCATAGCAAAGTACAAAGTTCGTTTTGGATGGACAAAGTTAGTTGAAATAGACAGTTTTTGCATGAAAACTCATTCCTGGTGGAACTTCATAGCAAAGTACAAAGTTCGTTTTGGATGGACAAAGTTAGTTGAAATAGACAGTTTTTGCATAAAAACTCATTCCTGGTGGAACTTCATAGCAAAGTACAAAGTTCGTTTTGGATGGACAAAGTTAGTTGAAATAGACAGTTTTTGCATGAAAACTCATTCCTGGTGGAACTTCATAGCAAAGTACAAAGTTCGTTTTGGATGGACAAAGTTAGTTGAAATAGACAGTTTTTGCATGAAAACTCATTCCTGGTGGAACTTCATAGCAAAGTACAAAGTTCGTTTTGGATGGACAAAGTTAGTTGAAATAGACAGTTTTTGCATAAAAACTCATTCCTGGTGGAACTTCATAGCAAAGTACAAAGTTCGTTTTGGATGGACAAAGTTAGTTGAAATAGACAGTTTTTGCATGAAAACTCATTCCTGGTGGAACTTCATAGCAAAGTACAAAGTTCGTTTTGGATGGATCAATTTAGTTGAAATAGACAGTTTTTGCATGAAAACTCATTCCTGGTGGAACTTCATAGCAAAGTACAAAGTTCGTTTTGGATGGACAAAGTTAGTTGAAATAGACAGTTTTTGCATAAAAACTCATTCCTGGTGGAACTTCATAGCAAAGTACAAAGTTCGTTTTGGATGGACAAAGTTAGTTGAAATAGACAGTTTTTGCATGAAAACTCATTCCTGGTGGAACTTCATAGCAAAGTACAAAGTTCGTTTTGGATGGACAAAGTTAGTTGAAATAGACAGTTTTTGCATGAAAACTCATTCCTGGTGGAACTTCATAGCAAAGTACAAAGTTCGTTTTGGATGGACAAAGTTAGTTGAAATAGACAGTTTTTGCATAAAAACTCATTCCTGGTGGAACTTCATAGCAAAGTACAAAGTTCGTTTTGGATGGACAAAGTTAGTTGAAATAGACAGTTTTTGCATGAAAACTCATTCCTGGTGGAACTTCATAGCAAAGTACAAAGTTCGTTTTGGATGGACAAAGTTAGTTGAAATAGACAGTTTTTGCATGAAAACTCATTCCTGGTGGAACTTCATAGCAAAGTACAAAGTTCGTTTTGGATGGATCAATTTAGTTGAAATAGACAGTTTTTGCATGAAAACTCATTCCTGGTGGAACTTCATAGCAAAGTACAAAGTTCGTTTTGGATGGACAAAGTTAGTTGAAATAGACAGTTTTTGCATGAAAACTCATTCCTGGTGGAACTTCATAGCAAAGTACAAAGTTCGTTTTGGATGGATCAATTTAGTTGAAATAGACAGTTTTTGCATGAAAACTCATTCCTGGTGGAACTTCATAGCAAAGTACAAAGTTCGTTTTGGATGGACAAAGTTAGTTGAAATAGACAGTTTTTGCATAAAAACTCATTCCTGGTGGAACTTCATAGCAAAGTACAAAGTTCGTTTTGGATGGACAAAGTTAGTTGAAATAGACAGTTTTTGCATGAAAACTCATTCCTGGTGGAACTTCATAGCAAAGTACAAAGTTCGTTTTGGATGGACAAAGTTAGTTGAAATAGACAGTTTTTGCATGAAAACTCATTCCTGGTGGAACTTCATAGCAAAGTACAAAGTTCGTTTTGGATGGACAAAGTTAGTTGAAATAGACAGTTTTTGCATAAAAACTCATTCCTGGTGGAACTTCATAGCAAAGTACAAAGTTCGTTTTGGATGGACAAAGTTAGTTGAAATAGACAGTTTTTGCATGAAAACTCATTCCTGGTGGAACTTCATAGCAAAGTACAAAGTTCGTTTTGGATGGACAAAGTTAGTTGAAATAGACAGTTTTTGCATGAAAACTCATTCCTGGTGGAACTTCATAGCAAAGTACAAAGTTCGTTTTGGATGGACAAAGTTAGTTGAAATAGACAGTTTTTGCATGAAAACTCATTCCTGGTGGAACTTCATAGCAAAGTACAAAGTTCGTTTTGGATGGACAAAGTTAGTTGAAATAGACAGTTTTTGCATAAAAACTCATTCCTGGTGGAACTTCATAGCAAAGTACAAAGTTCGTTTTGGATGGACAAAGTTAGTTGAAATAGACAGTTTTTGCATGAAAACTCATTCCTGGTGGAACTTCATAGCAAAGTACAAAGTTCGTTTTGGATGGATCAATTTAGTTGAAATAGACAGTTTTTGCATGAAAACTCATTCCTGGTGGAACTTCATAGCAAAGTACAAAGTTCGTTTTGGATGGACAAAGTTAGTTGAAATAGACAGTTTTTGCATAAAAACTCATTCCTGGTGGAACTTCATAGCAAAGTACAAAGTTCGTTTTGGATGGACAAAGTTAGTTGAAATAGACAGTTTTTGCATGAAAACTCATTCCTGGTGGAACTTCATAGCAAAGTACAAAGTTCGTTTTGGATGGACAAAGTTAGTTGAAATAGACAGTTTTTGCATGAAAACTCATTCCTGGTGGAACTTCATAGCAAAGTACAAAGTTCGTTTTGGATGGACAAAGTTAGTTGAAATAGACAGTTTTTGCATAAAAACTCATTCCTGGTGGAACTTCATAGCAAAGTACAAAGTTCGTTTTGGATGGACAAAGTTAGTTGAAATAGACAGTTTTTGCATGAAAACTCATTCCTGGTGGAACTTCATAGCAAAGTACAAAGTTCGTTTTGGATGGACAAAGTTAGTTGAAATAGACAGTTTTTGCATGAAAACTCATTCCTGGTGGAACTTCATAGCAAAGTACAAAGTTCGTTTTGGATGGATCAATTTAGTTGAAATAGACAGTTTTTGCATGAAAACTCATTCCTGGTGGAACTTCATAGCAAAGTACAAAGTTCGTTTTGGATGGACAAAGTTAGTTGAAATAGACAGTTTTTGCATAAAAACTCATTCCTGGTGGAACTTCATAGCAAAGTACAAAGTTCGTTTTGGATGGACAAAGTTAGTTGAAATAGACAGTTTTTGCATGAAAACTCATTCCTGGTGGAACTTCATAGCAAAGTACAAAGTTCGTTTTGGATGGACAAAGTTAGTTGAAATAGACAGTTTTTGCATGAAAACTCATTCCTGGTGGAACTTCATAGCAAAGTACAAAGTTCGTTTTGGATGGACAAAGTTAGTTGAAATAGACAGTTTTTGCATGAAAACTCATTCCTGGTGGAACTTCATAGCAAAGTACAAAGTTCGTTTTGGATGGACAAAGTTAGTTGAAATAGACAGTTTTTGCATAAAAACTCATTCCTGGTGGAACTTCATAGCAAAGTACAAAGTTCGTTTTGGATGGACAAAGTTAGTTGAAATAGACAGTTTTTGCATGAAAACTCATTCCTGGTGGAACTTCATAGCAAAGTACAAAGTTCGTTTTGGATGGACAAAGTTAGTTGAAATAGACAGTTTTTGCATGAAAACTCATTCCTGGTGGAACTTCATAGCAAAGTACAAAGTTCGTTTTGGATGGACAAAGTTAGTTGAAATAGATAATTTTTGCATGAAAACTCATTCCTGGTGGAACTTCATAGCAAAGTACAAAGTTCGTTTTGGATGGACAAAGTTAGTTGAAATAGACAGTTTTTGCATGAAAACTCATTCCTGGTGGAACTTCATAGCAAAGTACAAAGTTCGTTTTGGATGGACAAAGTTAGTTGAAATAGACAGTTTTTGCATAAAAACTCATTCCTGGTGGAACTTCATAGCAAAGTACAAAGTTCGTATCGGATGGACAAAGTTAGTTGAAATAGACAGTTTTTGCATGGTAACACATTCCTGGTAGAACTACATAGCAAAGTACAAAGTTCGTATCGGATGGACAAAGTTAGTTGAAATAGACAGTTTTTGCATGAAAACTCATTCCTGGTGGAACTTCATAGCAAAGTACAAAGTTCGTTTTGGATGGACAAAGTTAGTTGAAATAGACAGTTTTTGCATGAAAACTCATTCCTGGTGGAACTTCATAGCAAAGTACAAAGTTCGTTTTGGATGGACAAAGTTAGTTGAAATAGACAGTTTTTGCATGAAAACTCATTCCTGGTGGAACTTCATAGCAAAGTACAAAGTTCGTTTTGGATGGACAAAGTTAGTTGAAATAGACAGTTTTTGCATGAAAACTCATTCCTGGTGGAACTTCATAGCAAAGTACAAAGTTCGTTTTGGATGGACAAAGTTAGTTGAAATAGACAGTTTTTGCATGAAAACTCATTCCTGGTGGAACTTCATAGCAAAGTACAAAGTTCGTTTTGGATGGACGAATTAAGTTAAAATAGACAGTTTTTGCATGAAAACTCATTCCTGGTGGAACTTCATAGCAAAGTACAAAGTTGGTTTTGGATGGACAAAGTTAGTTGAAGTAGACAGTTTTTGCATAAAAACTCATTCCTGGTGGAACTTCATAGCAAAGTACAAAGTTCGTTTTGGATGGATCAATTTAGTTGAAATAGACAGTTTTTGCATGAAAACTCATTCCTGGTGGAACTTCATAGCAAAGTACAAAGTTGATTTTGGATGGACAAAGTTAGTTGAAGTAGACAGTTTTTGCATAAAAACTCATTCCTGGTGGAACTTCATAGCAAAGTACAAAGTTCGTTTTGGATGGATCAATTTAGTTGAAATAGACAGTTTTTGCATGAAAACTCATTCCTGGTGGAACTTCATAGCAAAGTACAAAGTTCGTTTTGGATGGACAAAGTTAGTTGAAATAGACAGTTTTTGCATAAAAACTCATTCCTGGTGGAACTTCATAGCAAAGTACAAAGTTCGTTTTGGATGGACAAAGTTAGTTGAAATAGACAGTTTTTGCATGAAAACTCATTCCTGGTGGAACTTCATCGCAAAGTACAAAGTTCGTTTTGGATGGACAAAGTTAGTTGAAATAGACAGTTTTTGCATGAAAACTCATTCCTGGTGGAACTTCATAGCAAAGTACAAAGTTCGTTTTGGATGGACAAAGTTAGTTGAAATAGATAATTTTTGCATGAAAACTCATTCCTGGTGGAACTTCATAGCAAAGTACAAAGTTCGTTTTGGATGGACAAAGTTAGTTGAAATAGACAGTTTTTGCATGAAAACTCATTCCTGGTGGAACTTCATAGCAAAGTACAAAGTTCGTTTTGGATGGACAAAGTTAGTTGAAATAAACAGTTTTTGCATAATAACTCATTCCTGGTGGAACTTCATAGCAAAGTACAAAGTTCGTTTTGGATGGACAAAGTTAGTTGAAATAGACAGTTTTTGCATGAAAACTCATTCCTGGTGGAACTTCATAGCAAAGTACAAAGTTCGTTTTGGATGGATCAATTTAGTTGAAATAGACAGTTTTTGCATGAAAACTCATTCCTGGTGGAACTTCATAGCAAAGTACAAAGTTCGTTTTGGATGGACAAAGTTAGTTGAAATAGACAGTTTTTGCATGAAAACTTATTCCTGGTGGAACTTCATAGCAAAGTACAAAGTTCGTTTTGGATGGACGAATTAAGTTGAAATAGACAGTTTTTGCATGAAAACTCATTCCTGGTGGAACTTCATAGCAAAGTACAAAGTTCGTTTTGGATGGATCAATTTAGTTGAAATAGACAGTTTTTGCATGAAAACTCATTCCTGGTGGAACTTCATAGCAAAGTACAAAGTTCGTTTTGGATGGACAAAGTTAGTTGAAATAGACAGTTTTTGCACGAAAACTTATTCCTGGTGGAACTTCATAGCAAAGTACAAAGTTCGTTTTGGATGGACAAAGTTAGTTGAAATAAACAGTTTTTGCATGAAAACTCATTCCTGGTGGAACTTCATAGCAAAGTAAAAAGTTCGTTTTGGATGGACAAAGTTAGTTGAAATAGACAGTTTTTGCATGAAAACTCATTCCTGGTGGAACTTCATAGCAAAGTACAAAGTTCGTTTTGGATGGACGAATTAAGTTGAAATAGACAGTTTTTGCATGAAAACTCATTCCTGGTGGAACTTCATAGCAAAGTACAAAGTTCGTTTTGGATGGACAAAGTTAGTTGAAATAGACAGTTTTTGCATGAAAACTCATTCCTGGTGGAACTTCATAGCAAAGTACAAAGTTCGTTTTGGATGGACAAAGTTAGTTGAAATAGACAGTTTTTGCATGAAAACTCATTCCTGGTGGAACTTCATAGCAAAGTACAAAGTTCGTTTTGGATGGACAAAGTTAGTTGAAATAGATAATTTTTGCATGAAAACTCATTCCTGGTGGAACTTCATAGCAAAGTACAAAGTTCGTTTTGGATGGACAAAGTTAGTTGAAATAGACAGTTTTTGCATGAAAACTCATTCCTGGTGGAACTTCATAGCAAAGTACAAAGTTCGTTTTGGATGGACAAAGTTAGTTGAAATAAACAGTTTTTGCATAAAAACTCATTCCTGGTGGAACTTCATAGCAAAGTACAAAGTTCGTTTTGGATGGACAAAGTTAGTTGAAATAGACAGTTTTTGCATGAAAACTCATTCCTGGTGGAACTTCATAGCAAAGTACAAAGTTCGTTTTGGATGGACAAAGTTAGTTGAAATAGACAGTTTTTGCATGAAAACTCATTCCTGGTGGAACTTCATAGCAAAGTACAAAGTTCGTTTTGGATGGACAAAGTTAGTTGAAATAGACAGTTTTTGCATGAAAACTCATTCCTGGTGGAACTTCATAGCAAAGTACAAAGTTCGTTTTGGATGGACAAAGTTAGTTGAAATAGACAGTTTTTGCATGAAAACTCATTCCTGGTGGAACTTCATAGCAAAGTACAAAGTTCGTTTTGGATGGACAAAGTTAGTTGAAATAGACAGTTTTTGCATGAAAACTCATTCCTGGTGGAACTTCATAGCAAAGTACAAAGTTCGTTTTGGATGGACAAAGTTAGTTGAAATAAACAGTTTTTGCATGAAAACTCATTCCTGGTGGAACTTCATAGCAAAGTACAAAGTTCGTTTTGGATGGACAAAGTTAGTTGAAATAGACAGTTTTTGCATGAAAACTCATTCCTGGTGGAACTTCATAGCAAAGTACAAAGTTCGTTTTGGATGGACAAAGTTAGTTGAAATAGACAGTTTTTGCATGAAAACTCATTCCTGGTGGAACTTCATAGCAAAGTACAAAGTTCGTTTTGGATGGACAAAGTAAGTTGAAATAAACAGTTTTTGCATAAAAACTCATTCCTGGTGGAACTTCATAGCAAAGTACAAAGTTCGTTTTGGATGGACAAAGTTAGTTGAAATAGACAGTTTTTGCATGAAAACTCATTCCTGGTGGAACTTCATAGCAAAGTACAAAGTTCGTTTTGGATGGACAAAGTTAGTTGAAATAGACAGTTTTTGCATGAAAACTCATTCCTGGTGGAACTTCATAGCAAAGTACAAAGTTCGTTTTGGATGGATCAATTAAGTTGAAATAGACAGTTTTTGTATGAAAACTCATTCCTGGTGGAACTTCATAGCAAAGTACAAAGTTCGAATCAGATGGACAAAGTTAGTTGAAATAGACAGTTTTTGCATGAAAACTCATTCCTGGTGGAACTTCATAGCAAAGTACAAAGTTCGTTTTGGATGGACAAAGTTAGTTGAAATAGACAGTTTTTGCATGAAAACTCATTCCTGGTGGAACTTCATAGCAAAGTACAAAGTTCGTTTTGGATGGACAAAGTTAGTTGAAATAGACAGTTTTTGCATGAAAACTCATTCCTGGTGGAACTTCATAGCAAAGTACAAAGTTTGTTTTGGATGGACGAATTAAGTTGAAATAGACAGTTTTTGTATGAAAACTCATTCCTGGTGGAACTTCATAGCAAAGTACAAAGTTCGTTTTGGATGGACAAAGTTAGTTGAAATAGACAGTTTTTGCATGAAAACTCATTCCTGGTGGAACTTCATAGCAAAGTACAAAGTTCGTTTTGGATGGACAAAGTTAGTTAAAATAGACAGTTTTTGCATGAAAACTCATTCCTGGTGGAACTTCATAGCAAAGTACAAAGTTCGTTTTGGATGGACGAATTAAGTTGAAATAGACAGTTTTTGCATGAAAACTCATTCCTGGTGGAACTTCATAGCAAAGTACAAAGTTCGTTTTGGATGGACAAAGTTAGTTGAAATAGACAGTTTTTGCATAAAAACTCATTCCTGGTGGAACTTCATAGCAAAGTACAAAGTTCGTTTTGGATGGACAAAGTTAGTTGAAATAGACAGTTTTTGCATGAAAACTCATTCCTGGTGGAACTTCATAGCAAAGTACAAAGTTCGTTTTGGATGGACAAAGTTAGTTGAAATAGACAGTTTTTGCATAAAAACTCATTCCTGGTGGAACTTCATAGCAAAGTACAAAGTTCGTTTTGGATGGACAAAGTTAGTTGAAATAGACAGTTTTTGCATGAAAACTCATTCCTGGTGGAACTTCATAGCAAAGTACAAAGTTCGTTTTGGATGCACCAATTTAGTTAAAATAGACAGTTGTTGCATGAAAACTCATTCCTGGTGGAACTTCATAGCAAAGTACAAAGTTCGTTTTGGATGGATCAATTTAGTTGAAATAGACAGTTTTTGCATGAAAACTCATTCCTGGTGGAACTTCATAGCAAAGTACAAAGTTCGTTTTGGATGGACAAAGTTAGTTGAAATAGACAGTTTTTGCATAAAAACTCATTCCTGGTGGAACTTCATAGCAAAGTACAAAGTTCGTTTTGGATGGACAAAGTTAGTTGAAATAGACAGTTTTTGCATAAAAACTCATTCCTGGTGGAACTTCATAGCAAAGTAAAAAGTTCGTTTTGGATGGATCAATTTAGTTGAAATAGACAGTTTTTGCATGAAAACTCATTCCTGGTGGAACTTCATAGCAAAGTACAAAGTTCGTTTTGGATGGATCAATTTAGTTGAAATAGACAGTTTTTGCATGAAAACTCATTCCTGGTGGAACTTCATAGCAAAGTACAAAGTTCGTTTTGGATGGATCAATTTAGTTGAAATAGACAGTTTTTGCATGAAAACTCATTCCTGGTGGAACTTCATAGCAAAGTACAAAGTTCGTTTTGGATGGACGAATTAAGTTGAAATAGACAGTTTTTGTATGAAAACTCATTCCTGGTGGAACTTCATAGCAAAGTACAAAGTTCGAATCAGATGGACGAATTAAGTTGAAATAGACAGTTTTTGCATGAAAACTCATTCCTGGTGGAACTTCATAGCAAAGTACAAAGTTCGTTTTGGATGGACAAAGTTAGTTGAAATAGACAGTTTTTGCATGAAAACTCATTCCTGGTGGAACTTCATAGCAAAGTACAAAGCTCGTTTTGGATGGATCAATTTAGTTGAAATAGACAGTTTTTGCATGAAAACTCATTCCTGGTGGAACTTCATAGCAAAGTACAAAGTTCGTTTTGGATGGATCAATTTAGTTGAAATAGACAGTTTTTGTATGAAAACTCATTCCTGGTGGAACTTCATAGCAAAGTACAAAGTTCGTTTTAGATGGACAAAGTTAGTTGAAATAGACAGTTTTTGCATAAAAACTCATTCCTGGTGGAACTTCATAGCAAAGTACAAAGTTCGTTTTGGATGGATCAATTTAGTTGAAATAGACAGTTTTTGTATGAAAACTCATTCCTGGTGGAACTTCATAGCAAAGTACAAAGTTCGTTTTGGATGGATCAATTTAGTTGAAATAGACAGTTTTTGCATGAAAACTCATTGCTGGTGGAACTTCATAGCAAAGTACAAAGTTCGTTTTGGATGGATCAATTTAGTTGAAATAGACAGTTTTTGCATGAAAACTCATTCATGGTAGAACTTCATAGCAAAGTACAAAGTTCGTTTTAGATGGACAAAGTTAGTTGAAATAGACAGTTTTTGCATGAAAACTCATTCCTGGTGGAACTTCATAGCAAAGTACAAAGTTCGTTTTGGATGGACAAAGTTAGTTGAAATAGACAGTTTTTGCATAAAAACTCATTCCTGGTGGAACTTCATAGCAAAGTACAAAGTTCGTTTTGGATGGATCAATTTAGTTGAAATACACAGTTTTTGTATGAAAACTCATTCCTGGTGGAACTTCATAGCAAAGTACAAAGTTCGTTTTGGATGGACAAAGTTAGTTGAAATAGACAGTTTTTGCATGAAAACTCATTCCTGGTGGAACTTCATAGCAAAGTACAAAGTTCGTTTTGGATGGACGAATTAAGTTGAAATAGACAGTTTTTGTATGAAAACTCATTCCTGGTGGAACTTCATAGCAAAGTACAAAGTTCGTTTTGGATGGATCAATTTAGTTGAAATAGACAGTTTTTGTATGAAAACTCATTCCTGGTGGAACTTCATAGCAAAGTACAAAGTTCGTTTTGGATGGACGAATTAAGTTGAAATAGACAGTTTTTGCATAAAAACTCATTCCTGGTGGAACTTCATAGCAAAGTACAAAGTTCGTTTTGGATGGATCAATTTAGTTGAAATAGACAGTTTTTGCATGAAAACTCATTCCTGGTGGAACTTCATAGCAAAGTACAAAGTTCGTTTTGGATGGACAAAGTTAGTTGAAATAGACAGTTTTTGCATAAAAACTCATTGCTGGTGGAACTTCATAGCAAAGTACAAAGTTCGTTTTGGATGGATCAATTTAGTTGAAATAGACAGTTTTTGCATGAAAACTCATTCCTGGTAGAACTTCATAGCAAAGTACAAAGTTCGTTTTAGATGGACAAAGTTAGTTGAAATAGACAGTTTTTGCATGAAAACTCATTCCTGGTGGAACTTCATAGCAAAGTACAAAGTTCGTTTTGGATGGATCAGTTTAGTTTAAATAGACAGTTCTTGCATGAAAACTCATTCCTGGTAGAACTTCATAGCAAAGTACAAAGTTCGTATCGGATGGACGAATTAAGTTGAAATAGACAGTTTTTGCATGAAAACTCATTCCTGGTGGAACTTCATAGCAAAGAACAAAGTTCGTTTTGGATGGATCAATTTAGTTGAAATAGACAGTTTTTGCATGAAAACTCATTCCTGGTGGAACTTCATAGCAAAGAACAAAGTTCGTTTTGGATGGATCAATTTAGTTGAAATAGACAGTTTTTGCATGAAAACTCATTCCTGGTGGAACTTCATAGCAAAGAACAAAGTTCGTTTTGGATGGATCAATTTAGTTGAAATAGACAGTTTTTGTATGAAAACTTATTCCTGGTGGAACTTCATAGCAAAGTACAAGGTTCGTTTTGGATGGACGAATTAAGTTGAAATAGACAGTTTTTGCATGAAAACTCATTCCTGGTGGAACTTCATAGCAAAGTACAAAGTTCGTTTTGGATGGACGAATTAAGTTGAAATAGACAGTTTTTGCATAAAAACTCATTCCTGGTGGAACTTCATAGCAAAGTACAAAGTTCGTTTTGGATGGATCAATTTAGTTGAAATAGACAGTTTTTGCATGAAAACTCATTCCTGGTGGAACTTCATAGCAAAGTACAAAGTTCGTTTTGGATGGACAAAGTTAGTTGAAATAGACAGTTTTTGCATAAAAACTCATTCCTGGTGGAACTTCATAGCAAAGTACAAAGTTCGTTTTGGATGGATCAATTTAGTTGAAATAGACAGTTTTTGCATGAAAACTCATTCCTGGTAGAACTTCATAGCAAAGTACAAAGTTCGTTTTAGATGGACAAAGTTAGTTGAAATAGACAGTTTTTGCATGAAAACTCATTCCTGGTGGAACTTCATAGCAAAGTACAAAGTTCGTTTTGGATGGATCAGTTTAGTTTAAATAGACAGTTCTTGCATGAAAACTCATTCCTGGTAGAACTTCATAGCAAAGTACAAAGTTCGTATCGGATGGACGAATTAAGTTGAAATAGACAGTTTTTGCATGAAAACTCATTCCTGGTGGAACTTCATAGCAAAGTACAAAGTTCGTTTTGGATGGACAAAGTTAGTTGAAATAGACAGTTTTTGCATAAAAACTCATTCCTGGTGGAACTTCATAGCAAAGTACAAAGTTCGTTTTGGATGGATCAATTTAGTTGAAATAGACAGTTTTTGTATGAAAACTCATTCCTGGTGGAACTTCATAGCAAAGTACAAAGTTCGTTTTGGATGGATCAATTTAGTTGAAATAGACAGTTTTTGTATGAAAACTCATTCCTGGTGGAACTTCATAGCAAAGTACAAAGTTCGTTTTGGATGGACAAAGTTAGTTGAAATAGACAGTTTTTGCATAAAAACTCATTCCTGGTGGAACTTCATAGCAAAGTACAAAGTTCGTTTTGGATGGACGAATTAAGTTGAAATAGACAGTTTTTGCATGAAAACTCATTCCTGGTGGAACTTCATAGCAAAGTACAAAGTTCGTTTTGGATGGACGAATTAAGTTGAAATAGACAGTTTTTGCATAAAAACTCATTCCTGGTGGAACTTCATAGCAAAGTACAAAGTTCGTTTTGGATGGATCAATTTAGTTGAAATAGACAGTTTTTGCATGAAAACTCATTCCTGGTGGAACTTCATGGCAAAGTACAAAGTTCGTTTTGGATGGACAAAGTTAGTTGAAATAGACAGTTTTTGCATAAAAACTCATTCCTGGTGGAACTTCATAGCAAAGTACAAAGTTCGTTTTGGATGGATCAATTTAGTTGAAATAGACAGTTTTTGCATGAAAACTCATTCCTGGTAGAACTTCATAGCAAAGTACAAAGTTCGTTTTAGATGGACAAAGTTAGTTGAAATAGACAGTTTTTGCATGAAAACTCATTCCTGGTGGAACTTCATAGCAAAGTACAAAGTTCGTTTTGGATGGATCAGTTTAGTTTAAATAGACAGTTCTTGCATGAAAACTCATTCCTGGTAGAACTTCATAGCAAAGTACAAAGTTCGTATCGGATGGACGAATTAAGTTGAAATAGACAGTTTTTGCATGAAAACTCATTCCTGGTGGAACTTCATAGCAAAGTACAAAGTTCGTTTTGGATGGACAAAGTTAGTTGAAATAGACAGTTTTTGCATGAAAACTCATTCCTGGTGGAACTTCATAGCAAAGTACAAAGTTCGTTTTGGATGGATCAATTTAGTTGAAATAGACAGTTTTTGCATGAAAACTCATTCCTGGTGGAACTTCATAGCAAAGTACAAAGTTCGTTTTGGATGGACAAAGTTAGTTGAAATAGACAGTTTTTGCATGAAAACTCATTCCTGGTGGAACTTCATAGCAAAGTACAAAGTTCGTTTTGGATGGATCAGTTTAGTTTAAATAGACAGTTCTTGCATGAAAACTCATTGCTGGTAGAACTTCATAGCAAAGTACAAAGTTCGTATCGGATGGACGAATTAAGTTGAAATAGACAGTTTTTGCATGAAAACTCATTCCTGGTGGAACTTCATAGCAAAGAACAAAGTTCGTTTTGGATGGATCAATTTAGTTGAAATAGACAGTTTTTGCATAAAAACTCATTCCTGGTGGAACTTCATAGCAAAGTACAAAGTTCGTATCGGATGGACGAATTAAGTTGAAATAGACAGTTTTTGCATGAAAACTCATTCCTGGTGGAACTTCATAGCAAAGTACAAAGTTCGTTTTGGATGGACAAAGTTAGTTGAAATAGACAGTTTTTGCATAAAAACTCATTCCTGGTGGAACTTCATAGCAAAGTACAAAGTTCGTTTTGGATGGACGAATTAAGTTGAAATAGACAGTTTTTGCATGAAAACTCATTCCTGGTGGAACTTCATAGCAAAGTACAAAGTTCGTTTTGGATGGATCAATTTAGTTGAAATAGACAGTTTTTGCATGAAAACTCATTCCTGGTGGAACTTCATAGCAAAGTACAAAGTTCGTTTTGGATGGACAAAGTTAGTTGAAATAGACAGTTTTTGCATGAAAACTCATTCCTGGTGGAACTTCATAGCAAAGTACAAAGTTCGTTTTGGATGGATCAGTTTAGTTTAAATAGACAGTTCTTGCATGAAAACTCATTCCTGGTAGAACTTCATAGCAAAGTACAAAGTTCGTATCGGATGGACGAATTAAGTTGAAATAGACAGTTTTTGCATGAAAACTCATTCCTGGTGGAACTTCATAGCAAAGAACAAAGTTCGTTTTGGATGGATCAATTTAGTTGAAATAGACAGTTTTTGCATAAAAACTCATTCCTGGTGGAACTTCATAGCAAAGTACAAAGTTCGTATCGGATGGACGAATTAAGTTGAAATAGACAGTTTTTGCATGAAAACTCATTCCTGGTGGAACTTCATAGCAAAGTACAAAGTTCGTTTTGGATGGACAAAGTTAGTTGAAATAGACAGTTTTTGCATAAAAACTCATTCCTGGTGGAACTTCATAGCAAAGTACAAAGTTCGTTTTGGATGGACGAATTAAGTTGAAATAGACAGTTTTTGCATGAAAACTCATTCCTGGTGGAACTTCATAGCAAAGTACAAAGTTCGTTTTGGATGGACGAATTAAGTTGAAATAGACAGTTTTTGCATAAAAACTCATTCCTGGTGGAACTTCATAGCAAAGTACAAAGTTCGTTTTGGATGGATCAATTTAGTTGAAATAGACAGTTTTTGCATGAAAACTCATTCCTGGTGGAACTTCATAGCAAAGTACAAAGTTCGTTTTGGATGGACAAAGTTAGTTGAAATAGACAGTTTTTGCATAAAAACTCATTCCTGGTGGAACTTCATAGCAAAGTACAAAGTTCGTTTTGGATGGATCAATTTAGTTGAAATAGACAGTTTTTGCATGAAAACTCATTCCTGGTAGAACTTCATAGCAAAGTACAAAGTTCGTTTTAGATGGACAAAGTTAGTTGAAATAGACAGTTTTTGCATGAAAACTCATTCCTGGTGGAACTTCATAGCAAAGTACAAAGTTCGTTTTGGATGGATCAGTTTAGTTTAAATAGACAGTTCTTGCATGAAAACTCATTCCTGGTAGAACTTCATAGCAAAGTACAAAGTTCGTTTTGGATGGATCAATTTAGTTGAAATAGACAGTTTTTGCATGAAAATTCATTCCTGGTGGAACTTCATAGAAAGTACAAAGTTCGTTTTGGATGGACAAAGTTAGTTGAAATAGACAGTTTTTGCATGAAAACTCATTCCTGGTGGAACTTCATAGCAAAGTACAAAGTTCGTTTTGGATGGACAAAGTTAGTTGAAATAGACAGTTTTTGCATAAAAACTCATTCCTGGTGGAACTTCATAGCAAAGTACAAAGTTCGTTTTGGATGGATCAATTTAGTTGAAATAGACAGTTTTTGCATGAAAACTCATTCCTGGTAGAACTTCATAGCAAAGTACAAAGTTCGTTTTAGATGGACAAAGTTAGTTGAAATAGACAGTTTTTGCATGAAAACTCATTCCTGGTGGAACTTCATAGCAAAGTACAAAGTTCGTTTTGGATGGATCAGTTTAGTTTAAATAGACAGTTCTTGCATGAAAACTCATTCCTGGTAGAACTTCATAGCAAAGTACAAAGTTCGTATCGGATGGACGAATTAAGTTGAAATAGACAGTTTTTGCATGAAAACTCATTCCTGGTGGAACTTCATAGCAAAGTACAAAGTTCGTTTTGGATGGACGAATTAAGTTGAAATAGACAGTTTTTGCATAAAAACTCATTCCTGGTGGAACTTCATAGCAAAGTACAAAGTTCGTTTTGGATGGATCAATTTAGTTGAAGTAGACAGTTTTTGCATGAAAACTCATTCCTGGTGGAACTTCATAGCAAAGTACAAAGTTCGTTTTGGATGGACAAAGTTAGTTGAAATAGACAGTTTTTGCATAAAAACTCATTCCTGGTGGAACTTCATAGCAAAGTACAAAGTTCGTTTTGGATGGATCAATTTAGTTGAAATAGACAGTTTTTGCATGAAAACTCATTCCTGGTAGAACTTCATAGCAAAGTACAAAGTTCGTTTTAGATGGACAAAGTTAGTTGAAATAGACAGTTTTTGCATGAAAACTCATTCCTGGTGGAACTTCATAGCAAAGTACAAAGTTCGTTTTGGATGGATCAGTTTAGTTTAAATAGACAGTTCTTGCATGAAAACTCATTCCTGGTAGAACTTCATAGCAAAGTACAAAGTTCGTATCGGATGGACGAATTAAGTTGAAATAGACAGTTTTTGCATGAAAACTCATTCCTGGTGGAACTTCATAGCAAAGTACAAAGTTCGTTTTGGATGGACGAATTAAGTTGAAATAGACAGTTTTTGCATAAAAACTCATTCCTGGTGGAACTTCATAGCAAAGTACAAAGTTCGTTTTGGATGGATCAATTTAGTTGAAATAGACAGTTTTTGCATGAAAACTCATTCCTGGTGGAACTTCATAGCAAAGTACAAAGTTCGTTTTGGATGGACAAAGTTAGTTGAAATAGACAGTTTTTGCATAAAAACTCATTCCTGGTGGAACTTCATAGCAAAGTACAAAGTTCGTTTTGGATGGATCAATTTAGTTGAAATAGACAGTTTTTGCATGAAAACTCATTCCTGGTAGAACTTCATAGCAAAGTACAAAGTTCGTTTTAGATGGACAAAGTTAGTTGAAATAGACAGTTTTTGCATGAAAACTCATTCCTGGTGGAACTTCATAGCAAAGTACAAAGTTCGTTTTGGATGGATCAGTTTAGTTTAAATAGACAGTTCTTGCATGAAAACTCATTCCTGGTAGAACTTCATAGCAAAGTACAAAGTTCGTATCGGATGGACGAATTAAGTTGAAATAGACAGTTTTTGCATGAAAACTCATTCCTGGTGGAACTTCATAGCAAAGTACAAAGTTCGTTTTGGATGGACAAAGTTAGTTGAAATAGACAGTTTTTGCATAAAAACTCATTCCTGGTGGAACTTCATAGCAAAGTACAAAGTTCGTTTTGGATGGATCAATTTAGTTGAAATAGACAGTTCTTGTATGAAAACTCATTCCTGGTGGAACTTCATAGCAAAGTACAAAGTTCGTTTTGGATGGATCAATTTAGTTGAAATAGACAATTTTTGTATGAAAACTCATTCCTGGTGGAACTTCATAGCAAAGTACAAAGTTCGTTTTGGATGGACAAAGTTAGTTGAAATAGACAGTTTTTGCATGAAAACTCATTGCTGGTGGAACTTCATAGCAAAGTACAAAGTTCGTTTTGGATGGATCAATTTAGTTGAAATAGACAGTTTTTGCATGAAAACTCATTCCTGGTAGAACTTCATAGCAAAGTACAAAGTTCGTTTTAGATGGACAAAGTTAGTTGAAATAGACAGTTTTTGCATGAAAACTCATTCCTGGTGGAACTTCATAGCAAAGTACAAAGTTCGTTTTGGATGGACAAAGTTAGTTGAAATAGACAGTTTTTGCAAAAAAACTCATTCCTGGTGGAACTTCATAGCAAAGTACAAAGTTCGTTTTGGATGGACGAATTAAGTTGAAATAGACAGTTTTTGCATGAAAACTCATTCCTGGTGGAACTTCATAGCAAAGTACAAAGTTCGTTTTGGATGGACGAATTAAGTTGAAATAGACAGTTTTTGCATAAAAACTCATTCCTGGTGGAACTTCATAGCAAAGTACAAAGTTCGTTTTGGATGGATCAATTTAGTTGAAATAGACAGTTTTTGCATGAAAACTCATTCCTGGTGGAACTTCATAGCAAAGTACAAAGTTCGTTTTGGATGGACAAAGTTAGTTGAAATAGACAGTTTTTGCATAAAAACTCATTCCTGGTGGAACTTCATAGCAAAGTACAAAGTTCGTTTTGGATGGATCAATTTAGTTGAAATAGACAGTTTTTGCATGAAAACTCATTCCTGGTAGAACTTCATAGCAAAGTACAAAGTTCGTTTTAGATGGACAAAGTTAGTTGAAATAGACAGTTTTTGCATGAAAACTCATTCCTGGTGGAACTTCATAGCAAAGTACAAAGTTCGTTTTGGATGGATCAGTTTAGTTTAAATAGACAGTTCTTGCATGAAAACTCATTCCTGGTAGAACTTCATAGCAAAGTACAAAGTTCGTATCGGATGGACGAATTAAGTTGAAATAGACAGTTTTTGCATGAAAACTCATTCCTGGTGGAACTTCATAGCAAAGAACAAAGTTCGTTTTGGATGGATCAATTTAGTTGAAATAGACAGTTTTTGCATGAAAACTCATTCCTGGTGGAACTTCATAGCAAAGAACAAAGTTCGTTTTGGATGGATCAGTTTAGTTTAAATAGACAGTTCTTGCATGAAAACTCATTCCTGGTAGAACTTCATAGCAAAGTACAAAGTTCGTATCGGATGGACGAATTAAGTTGAAATAGACAGTTTTTGCATGAAAACTCATTCCTGGTGGAACTTCATAGCAAAGAACAAAGTTCGTTTTGGATGGATCAATTTAGTTGAAATAGACAGTTTTTGCATGAAAACTCATTCCTGGTGGAACTTCATAGCAAAGTACAAAGTTCGTTTTGGATGGATCAATTTAGTTGAAATAGACAGTTTTTGCATGAAAACTCATTCCTGGTGGAACTTCATAGCAAAGTACAAAGTTCGTTTTGGATGGATCAATTTAGTTGAAATAGACAGTTTTTGCATGAAAACTCATTCCTGGTAGAACTTCATAGCAAAGTACAAAGTTCGTTTTAGATGGACAAAGTTAGTTGAAATAGACAGTTTTTGCATGAAAACTCATTCCTGGTGGAACTTCATAGCAAAGTACAAAGTTCGTTTTGGATGGACAAAGTTAGTTGAAATAGACAGTTTTTGTATGAAAACTCATTCCTGGTGGAACTTCATAGCAAAGTACAAAGTTCGTTTTGGATGGATCAATTTAGTTGAAATAGACAGTTTTTGCATGAAAACTCATTCCTGGTGGAACTTCATAGCAAAGTACAAAGTTCGTTTTGGATGGACAAAGTTAGTTGAAATAGACAGTTTTTGCATGAAAACTCATTCCTGGTGGAACTTCATAGCAAAGTACAAAGTTCGTTTTGGATGGATGAATTTAGTTGAAATAGAGAGTTTTTGCATAAAAACTCATTGCTGGTGGAACTTCATAGCAAAGTACAAAGTTCGTTTTGGATGGATCAATTTAGTTGAAATAGACAGTTTTTGCATGAAAACTCATTCCTGGTAGAACTTCATAGCAAAGTACAAAGTTCGTTTTAGATGGACAAAGTTAGTTGAAATAGACAGTTTTTGCATGAAAACTCATTCCTGGTGGAACTTCATAGCAAAGTACAAAGTTCGTTTTGGATGGACAAAGTTAGTTGAAATAGACAGTTTTTGCATAAAAACTCATTCCTGGTGGAACTTCATAGCAAAGTACAAAGTTCGTTTTGGATGGATCAATTTAGTTGAAATAGACAGTTTTTGTATGAAAACTCATTCCTGGTGGAACTTCATAGCAAAGTACAAAGTTCGTTTTGGATGGATCAATTTAGTTGAAATAGACAGTTTTTGCATGAAAACTCATTCCTGGTGGAACTTCATAGCAAAGTACAAAGTTCGTTTTGGATGGATGAATTTAGTTGAAATAGAGAGTTTTTGCATAAAAACTCATTGCTGGTGGAACTTCATAGCAAAGTACAAAGTTCGTTTTGGATGGATCAATTTAGTTGAAATAGACAGTTTTTGCATGAAAACTCATTCCTGGTAGAACTTCATAGCAAAGTACAAAGTTCGTTTTAGATGGACAAAGTTAGTTGAAATAGACAGTTTTTGCATGAAAACTCATTCCTGGTGGAACTTCATAGCAAAGTACAAAGTTCGTTTTGGATGGACAAAGTTAGTTGAAATAGACAGTTTTTGCATAAAAACTCATTCCTGGTGGAACTTCATAGCAAAGTACAAAGTTCGTTTTGGATGGATCAATTTAGTTGAAATAGACAGTTTTTGTATGAAAACTCATTCCTGGTGGAACTTCATAGCAAAGTACAAAGTTCGTTTTGGATGGATCAATTTAGTTGAAATAGACAGTTTTTGTATGAAAACTCATTCCTGGTGGAACTTCATAGCAAAGTACAAAGTTCGTTTTGGATGGACAAAGTTAGTTGAAATAGACAGTTTTTGCATGAAAACTCATTCCTGGTGGAACTTCATAGCAAAGTACAAAGTTCGTTTTGGATGGACAAAGTTAGTTGAAATAGACAGTTTTTGCATAAAAACTCATTCCTGGTGGAACTTCATAGCAAAGTACAAAGTTCGTTTTGGATGGATCAATTTAGTTGAAATAGACAGTTTTTGTATGAAAACTCATTCCTGGTGGAACTTCATAGCAAAGTACAAAGTTCGTTTTGGATGGACAAAGTTAGTTGAAATAGACAGTTTTTGCATGAAAACTCATTCCTGGTGGAACTTCATAGCAAAGTACAAAGTTCGTTTTGGATGGACGAATTAAGTTGAAATAGACAGTTTTTGTATGAAAACTCATTCCTGGTGGAACTTCATAGCAAAGTACAAAGTTCGTTTTGGATGGATCAATTTAGTTGAAATAGACAGTTTTTGTATGAAAACTCATTCCTGGTGGAACTTCATAGCAAAGTACAAAGTTCGTTTTGGATGGACGAATTAAGTTGAAATAGACAGGTTTTGCATGAAAACTCATTCCTGGTGGAACTTCATAGCAAAGTACAAAGTTCGTTTTGGATGGACAAAGTTAGTTGAAATAGACAGTTTTTGCATAAAAACTCATTCCTGGTGGAACTTCATAGCAAAGTACAAAGTTCGTTTTGGATGGATCAATTTAGTTGAAATAGACAGTTTTTGCATGAAAACTCATTCCTGGTGGAACTTCATAGCAAAGTACAAAGTTCGTTTTGGATGGACAAAGTTAGTTGAAATAGACAGTTTTTGCATAAAAACTCATTCCTGGTGGAACTTCATAGCAAAGTACAAAGTTCGTTTTGGATGGATCAATTTAGTTGAAATAGACAGTTTTTGCATGAAAACTCATTCCTGGTAGAACTTCATAGCAAAGTACAAAGTTCGTTTTAGATGGACAAAGTTAGTTGAAATAGACAGTTTTTGCATGAAAACTCATTCCTGGTGGAACTTCATAGCAAAGTACAAAGTTCGTTTTGGATGGATCAGTTTAGTTTAAATAGACAGTTCTTGCATGAAAACTCATTCCTGGTAGAACTTCATAGCAAAGTACAAAGTTCGTATCGGATGGACGAATTAAGTTGAAATAGACAGTTTTTGCATGAAAACTCATTCCTGGTGGAACTTCATAGCAAAGAACAAAGTTCGTTTTGGATGGATCAATTTAGTTGAAATAGACAGTTTTTGCATGAAAACTCATTCCTGGTGGAACTTCATAGCAAAGAACAAAGTTCGTTTTGGATGGATCAATTTAGTTGAAATAGACAGTTTTTGCATGAAAACTCATTCCTGGTGGAACTTCATAGCAAAGTACAAAGTTCGTTTTGGATGGATCAATTTAGTTGAAATAGACAGTTTTTGTATGAAAACTCATTCCTGGTGGAACTTCATAGCAAAGTACAAAGTTCGTTTTGGATGGACGAATTAAGTTGAAATAGACAGTTTTTGCATGAAAACTCATTCCTGGTGGAACTTCATAGCAAAGTACAAAGTTCGTTTTGGATGGATCAATTTAGTTGAAATAGACAGTTTTTGCATGAAAACTCATTCCTGGTGGAACTTCATAGCAAAGTACAAAGTTCGTTTTGGATGGACAAAGTTAGTTGAAATAGACAGTTTTTGCATAAAAACTCATTCCTGGTGGAACTTCATAGCAAAGTACAAAGTTCGTTTTGGATGGATCAATTTAGTTGAAATAGACAGTTTTTGCATGAAAACTCATTCCTGGTAGAACTTCATAGCAAAGTACAAAGTTCGTTTTAGATGGACAAAGTTAGTTGAAATAGACAGTTTTTGCATGAAAACTCATTCCTGGTGGAACTTCATAGCAAAGTACAAAGTTCGTTTTGGATGGACAAAGTTAGTTGAAATAGACAGTTTTTGCATAAAAACTCATTCCTGGTGGAACTTCATAGCAAAGTACAAAGTTCGTTTTGGATGGATCAATTTAGTTGAAATAGACAGTTTTTGTATGAAAACTCATTCCTGGTGGAACTTCATAGCAAAGTACAAAGTTCGTTTTGGATGGATCAATTTAGTTGAAATAGACAGTTTTTGTATGAAAACTCATTCCTGGTGGAACTTCATAGCAAAGTACAAAGTTCGTTTTGGATGGACAAAGTTAGTTGAAATAGACAGTTTTTGCATGAAAACTCATTGCTGGTGGAACTTCATAGCAAAGTACAAAGTTCGTTTTGGATGGATCAATTTAGTTGAAATAGACAGTTTTTGCATGAAAACTCATTCCTGGTAGAACTTCATAGCAAAGTACAAAGTTCGTTTTAGATGGACAAAGTTAGTTGAAATAGACAGTTTTTGCATGAAAACTCATTCCTGGTGGAACTTCATAGCAAAGTACAAAGTTCGTTTTGGATGGACAAAGTTAGTTGAAATAGACAGTTTTTGCATAAAAACTCATTCCTGGTGGAACTTCATAGCAAAGTACAAAGTTCGTTTTGGATGGATCAATTTAGTTGAAATAGACAGTTTTTGTATGAAAACTCATTCCTGGTGGAACTTCATAGCAAAGTACAAAGTTCGTTTTGGATGGACAAAGTTAGTTGAAATAGACAGTTTTTGCATGAAAACTCATTCCTGGTGGAACTTCATAGCAAAGTACAAAGTTCGTTTTGGATGGACGAATTAAGTTGAAATAGACAGTTTTTGTATGAAAACTCATTCCTGGTGGAACTTCATAGCAAAGTACAAAGTTCGTTTTGGATGGACAAAGTTAGTTGAAATAGACAGTTTTTGCATGAAAACTCATTCCTGGTGGAACTTCATAGCAAAGTACAAAGTTCGTTTTGGATGGATCAATTTAGTTGAAATAGACAGTTTTTGCATGAAAACTCATTCCTGGTGGAACTTCATAGCAAAGTACAAAGTTCGTTTTGGATGGACAAAGTTAGTTGAAATAGACAGTTTTTGCATAAAAACTCATTCCTGGTGGAACTTCATAGCAAAGTACAAAGTTCGTTTTGGATGGATCAATTTAGTTGAAATAGACAGTTTTTGTATGAAAACTCATTCCTGGTGGAACTTCATAGCAAAGTACAAAGTTCGTTTTGGATGGATCAATTTAGTTGAAATAGACAGTTTTTGTATGAAAACTCATTCCTGGTGGAACTTCATAGCAAAGTACAAAGTTCGTTTTGGATGGACGAATTAAGTTGAAATAGACAGTTTATGTATGAAAACTCATTCCTGGTGGAACTTCATAGCAAAGTACAAAGTTCGTTTTGGATGGACGAATTAAGTTGAAATAGACAGTTTTTGCATGAAAACTCATTCCTGGTGGAACTTCATAGCAAAGTACAAAGTTCGTTTTGGATGGACGAATTAAGTTGAAATAGACAGTTTTTGCATAAAAACTCATTCCTGGTGGAACTTCATAGCAAAGTACAAAGTTCGTTTTGGATGGATCAATTTAGTTGAAATAGACAGTTTTTGCATGAAAACTCATTCCTGGTGGAACTTCATAGCAAAGTACAAAGTTCGTTTTGGATGGACAAAGTTAGTTGAAATAGACAGTTTTTGCATGAAAACTCATTCCTGGTGGAACTTCATAGCAAAGTACAAAGTTCGTTTTGGATGGACGAATTAAGTTGAAATAGACAGTTTTTGTATGAAAACTCATTCCTGGTGGAACTTCATAGCAAAGTACAAAGTTCGTTTTGGATGGACGAATTAAGTTGAAATAGACAGTTTTTGCATGAAAACTCATTCCTGGTGGAACTTCATAGCAAAGTACAAAGTTCGTTTTGGATGGACGAATTAAGTTGAAATAGACAGTTTTTGCATAAAAACTCATTCCTGGTGGAACTTCATAGCAAAGTACAAAGTTCGTTTTGGATGGATCAATTTAGTTGAAATAGACAGTTTTTGCATGAAAACTCATTCCTGGTGGAACTTCATAGCAAAGTACAAAGTTCGTTTTGGATGGACAAAGTTAGTTGAAATAGACAGTTTTTGTATGAAAACTCATTCCTGGTGGAACTTCATAGCAAAGTACAAAGTTCGAATCAGATGGACGAATTAAGTTTAAATAGACAGTTTTTGCATGAAAACTCATTCCTGGTGGAACTTCATAGCAAAGTACAAAGTTCGTTTTAGATGGACAAAGTTAGTTGAAATAGACAGTTTTTGCATAAAAACTCATTCCTGGTGGAACTTCATAGCAAAGTACAAAGTTCGTTTTGGATGGATCAATTTAGTTGAAATAGACAGTTTTTGTATGAAAACTCATTCCTGGTAGAACTTCATAGCAAAGTACAAAGTTCGTTTTAGATGGACAAAGTTAGTTGAAATAGACAGTTTTTGCATGAAAACTCATTCCTGGTGGAACTTCATAGCAAAGTACAAAGTTCGTTTTGGATGGACAAAGTTAGTTGAAATAGACAGTTTTTGCATGAAAACTCATTGCTGGTGGAACTTCATAGCAAAGTACAAAGTTCGTTTTGGATGGATCAATTTAGTTGAAATAGACAGTTTTTGTATGAAAACGCATTCCTGGTGGAACTTCATAGCAAAGTACAAAGTTCGTTTTGGATGGACAAAGTTAGTTGAAATAGACAGTTTTTGCATGAAAACTCATTCCTGGTGGAACTTCATAGCAAAGTACAAAGTTCGTTTTGGATGGACGAATTAAGTTGAAATAGACAGTTTTTGTATGAAAACTCATTCCTGGTGGAACTTCATAGCAAAGTACAAAGTACGAATCAGATGGACGAATTAAGTTGAAATAGACAGTTTTTGCATGAAAACTCATTCCTGGTGGAACTTCATAGCAAAGTACAAAGTTCGTTTTAGATGGACAAAGTTAGTTGAAATAGACAGTTTTTGCATAAAAACTCATTCCTGGTGGAACTTCATAGCAAAGTACAAAGTTCGTTTTGGATGGACGAATTAAGTTGAAATAGACAGTTTTTGTATGAAAACTCATTCCTGGTGGAACTTCATAGCAAAGTACAAAGTTCGTTTTGGATGGACAAAGTTAGTTGAAATAGACAGTTTTTGCATAAAAACTCATTCCTGGTGGAACTTCATAGCAAAGTACAAAGTTCGTTTTGGATGGACGAATTAAGTTGAAATAGACAGTTTTTGTATGAAAACTCATTCCTGGTGGAACTTCATAGCAAAGTACAAAGTTCGTTTTGGATAGACAAAGTTAGTTGAAATAGACAGTTTTTGCATGAAAACTCATTCCTGGTGGAACTTCATAGCAAAGTACAAAGTTCGTTTTGGATGGATCAATTTAGTTGAAATAGACAGTTTTTGCATGAAAACTCATTCCTGGTGGAACTTCATAGCAAAGTACAAAGTTCGTTTTAGATGGACAAAGTTAGTTGAAATAGACAGGTTTTGCATGAAAACTCATTCCTGGTGGAACTTCATAGCAAAGTACAAAGTTCGTTTTGGATGGACGAATTAAGTTGAAATAGACAGTTTTTGTATGAAAACTCATTCCTGGTGGAACTTCATAGCAAAGTACAAAGTTCGAATCAGATGGACGAATTAAGTTGAAATAGACAGTTTTTGCATGAAAACTCATTCCTGGTGGAACTTCATAGCAAAGTACAAAGTTCGTTTTAGATGGACAAAGTTAGTTGAAATAGACAGTTTTTGCATAAAAAATCATTCCTGGTGGAACTTCATAGCAAAGTACAAAGTTCGTTTCGGATGGACGAATTAAGTTGAAATAGACAGTTTTTGTATGAAAACTCATTCCTGGTGGAACTTCATAGCAAAGTACAAAGTTCGTTTTAGATGGACAAAGTTAGTTGAAATAGACAGTTTTTGCATGAAAACTCATTCCTGGTGGAACTTCATAGCAAAGTATAAAGTTCGTTTTGGATGGACAAAGTTAGTTGAAATAGACAGTTTTTGTATGAAAACTCATTCCTGGTGGAACTTCATAGCAAAGTACACAGTTCGAATCAGATGGACGAATTAAGTTGAAATAGACAGTTTTTGCATGAAAACTCATTCCTGGTGGAACTTCATAGCAAAGTACAAAGTTCGTTTTAGATGGACAAAGTTAGTTGAAATAGACAGTTTTTGCATAAAAACTCATTCCTGGTGGAACTTCATAGCAAAGTACAAAGTTCGTTTTGGATGGATCAATTTAGTTGAAATAGACAGTTTTTGTATGAAAACTCATTCCTGGTAGAACTTCATAGCAAAGTACAAAGTTCGTTTTAGATGGACAAAGTTAGTTGAAATAGACAGTTTTTGCATGAAAACTCATTCCTGGTGGAACTTCATAGCAAAGTACAAAGTTCGTTTTGGATGGATCAATTTAGTTGAAATAGACAGTTTTTGTATGAAAACTCATTCCTGGTGGAACTTCATAGCAAAGTACAAAGTTCGTATCGGATGGATCAATTTAGTTGAAATAGACAGTTTTTGTATGAAAACTCATTCCTGGTAGAAACTTCATAGCAAAGTACAAAGTTCGTTTTAGATGGACAAAGTTAGTTGAAATAGACAGTTTTTGCATGAAAACTCATTCCTGGTGGAACTTCATAGCAAAGTACAAAGTTCGTTTTGGATGGACAAAGTTAGTTGAAATAGACAGTTTTTGCATAAAAACTCATTCCTGGTGGAACTTCATAGCAAAGTACAAAGTTCGTTTTGGATGGATCAATTTAGTTGAAATAGACAGTTTTTGTATGAAAACTCATTCCTGGTGGAACTTCATAGCAAAGTACAAAGTTCGTTTTAGATGGACAAAGTTAGTTGAAATAGACAGTTTTTGCATGAAAACTCATTCCTGGTGGAACTTCATAGCAAAGTACAAAGTTCGTTTTGGATGGATCAATTTAGTTGAAATAGACAGTTTTTGTATGAAAACTCATTCCTGGTAGAACTTCATAGCAAAGTACAAAGTTCGTTTTAGATGGACAAAGTTAGTTGAAATAGACAGTTTTTGCATGAAAACTCATTCCTGGTGGAACTTCATAGCAAAGTACAAAGTTCGTTTTGGATGGACAAAGTTAGTTGAAATAGACAGTTTTTGCATAAAAACTCATTCCTGGTGGAACTTCATAGCAAAGTACAAAGTTCGTTTTGGATGGATCAATTTAGTTGAAATAGACAGTTTTTGTATGAAAACTCATTCCTGGTGGAAACTTCATAGCAAAGTACAAAGTTCGTTTTAGATGGACAAAGTTAGTTGAAATAGACAGTTTTTGCATGAAAAACTCATTCCTGGTGGAACTTCATAGCAAAGTACAAAGTTCGTTTTGGATGGATCAATTTAGTTGAAATAGACAGTTTTTGTATGAAAACTCATTCTGGTGGAACTTCATAGCAAAGTATAAAGTTCGTTTTGGATGGACAAAGTTAGTTGAAATAGACAGTTTTTGTATGAAAAACTCATTCCTGGTGGAACTTCATAGCAAAGTACAAAGTTCGAATCAGATGGACGAATTAAGTTGAAATAGACAGTTTTTGCATGAAAACTCATTCCTGGTGGAACTTCATAGCAAAGTACAAAGTTCGTTTTAGATGGACAAAGTTAGTTGAAATAGACAGTTTTTGCATAAAAACTCATTCCTGGTGGAACTTCATAGCAAAGTACAAAGTTCGTTTTGGATGGATCAATTTAGTTGAAATAGACAGTTTTTGCATAAAAACTCATTCCTGGTGGAACTTCATAGCAAAGTACAAAGTTCGTTTTGGATGGACAAAGTTAGTTGAAATAGACAGTTTTTGCATGAAAACTCATTCCTGGTGGAACTTCATAGCAAAGTACAAAGTTCGTTTTGGATGGACGAATTAAGTTGAAATAGACAGTTTTTGTATGAAAACTCATTCCTGGTGGAACTTCATAGCAAAGTACAAAGTTCGAATCAGATGGACGAATTAAGTTGAAATAGACAGTTTTTGCATGAAAACTCATTCCTGGTGGAACTTCATAGCAAAGTACAAAGTTCGTTTTAGATGGACAAAGTTAGTTGAAATAGACAGTTTTTGCATGAAAACTCATTCCTGGTGGAACTTCATAGCAAAGTACAAAGTTCGTTTTGGATGGACGAATTAAGTTGAAATAGACAGTTTTTGTATGAAAACTCATTCCTGGTGGAACTTCATAGCAAAGTACAAAGTTCGTTTTAGATGGACAAAGTTAGTTGAAATAGACAGTTTTTGCATGAAAACTCATTCCTGGTGGAACTTCATAGCAAAGTACAAAGTTCGTTTTAGATGGACAAAGTTAGTTGAAATAGACAGTTTTTGCATAAAAACTCATTCCTGGTGGAACTTCATAGCAAAGTACAAAGTTCGTTTTGGATGGATCAATTTAGTTGAAATAGACAGTTTTTGTATGAAAACTCATTCCTGGTAGAACTTCATAGCAAAGTACAAAGTTCGTTTTAGATGGACAAAGTTAGTTGAAATAGACAGTTTTTGCATGAAAACTCATTCCTGGTGGAACTTCATAGCAAAGTACAAAGTTCGTTTTGGATGGACAAAGTTAGTTGAAATAGACAGTTTTTGCATGAAAACTCATTGCTGGTGGAACTTCATAGCAAAGTACAAAGTTCGTTTTGGATGGATCAATTTAGTTGAAATAGACAGTTTTTGTATGAAAACGCATTCCTGGTGGAACTTCATAGCAAAGTACAAAGTTCGTTTTGGATGGACAAAGTTAGTTGAAATAGACAGTTTTTGCATGAAAACTCATTCCTGGTGGAACTTCATAGCAAAGTACAAAGTTCGTTTTGGATGGACGAATTAAGTTGAAATAGACAGTTTTTGTATGAAAACTCATTCCTGGTGGAACTTCATAGCAAAGTACAAAGTACGAATCAGATGGACGAATTAAGTTGAAATAGACAGTTTTTGCATGAAAACTCATTCCTGGTGGAACTTCATAGCAAAGTACAAAGTTCGTTTTAGATGGACAAAGTTAGTTGAAATAGACAGTTTTTGCATGAAAACTCATTCCTGGTGGAACTTCATAGCAAAGTACAAAGTTCGTTTTGGATGGACGAATTAAGTTGAAATAGACAGTTTTTGTATGAAAACTCATTCCTGGTGGAACTTCATAGCAAAGTACAAAGTTCGTTTTGGATGGACAAAGTTAGTTGAAATAGACAGTTTTTGCATAAAAACTCATTCCTGGTGGAACTTCATAGCAAAGTACAAAGTTCGTTTTGGATGGACGAATTAAGTTGAAATAGACAGTTTTTGTATGAAAACTCATTCCTGGTGGAACTTCATAGCAAAGTACAAAGTTCGTTTTGGATAGACAAAGTTAGTTGAAATAGACAGTTTTTGTATGAAAACTCATTCCTGGTGGAACTTCATAGCAAAGTACAAAGTTCGTTTTGGATGGATCAATTTAGTTGAAATAGACAGTTTTTGCATGAAAACTCATTCCTGGTGGAACTTCATAGCAAAGTACAAAGTTCGTTTTAGATGGACAAAGTTAGTTGAAATAGACAGTTTTTGCATGAAAACTCATTCCTGGTGGAACTTCATAGCAAAGTACAAAGTTCGTTTTGGATGGACGAATTAAGTTGAAATAGACAGTTTTTGTATGAAAACTCATTCCTGGTGGAACTTCATAGCAAAGTACAAAGTTCGTTTTGGATGGACAAAGTTAGTTGAAATAGACAGTTTTTGCATGAAAACTCATTCCTGGTGGAACTTCATAGCAAAGTACAAAGTTCGTTTTGGATGGACGAATTAAGTTGAAATAGACAGTTTTTGTATGAAAACTCATTCCTGGTGGAACTTCATAGCAAAGTACAAAGTTCGTTTTGGATGGACGAATTAAGTTGAAATAGACAGTTTTTGTATGAAAACTCATTCCTGGTGGAACTTCATAGCAAAGTACAAAGTTCGTTTTGGATGGATCAATTTAGTTGAAATAGACAGTTTTTGCATGAAAACTCATTCCTGGTGGAACTTCATAGCAAAGTACAAAGTTCGTTTTAGATGGACAAAGTTAGTTGAAATAGACAGGTTTTGCATGAAAACTCATTCCTGGTGGAACTTCATAGCAAAGTACAAAGTTCGTTTTGGATGGACGAATTAAGTTGAAATAGACAGTTTTTGTATGAAAACTCATTCCTGGTGGAACTTCATAGCAAAGTACAAAGTTCGAATCAGATGGACGAATTAAGTTGAAATAGACAGTTTTTGCATGAAAACTCATTCCTGGTGGAACTTCATAGCAAAGTACAAAGTTCGTTTTAGATGGACAAAGTTAGTTGAAATAGACAGTTTTTGCATAAAAAATCATTCCTGGTGGAACTTCATAGCAAAGTACAAAGTTCGTTTTGGATGGACGAATTAAGTTGAAATAGACAGTTTTTGTATGAAAACTCATTCCTGGTGGAACTTCATAGCAAAGTACAAAGTTCGAATCAGATGGACGAATTAAGTTGAAATAGACAGTTTTTGCATGAAAACTCATTCCTGGTGGAACTTCATAGCAAAGTACAAAGTTCGTTTTAGATGGACAAAGTTAGTTGAAATAGACAGTTTTTGTATGAAAACTCATTCCTGGTGGAACTTCATAGCAAAGTACAAAGTTCGTTTTAGATGGACAAAGTTAGTTGAAATAGACAGTTTTTGCATGAAAACTCATTCCTGGTGGAACTTCATAGCAAAGTATAAAGTTCGTTTTGGATGGACAAAGTTAGTTGAAATAGACAGTTTTTGTATGAAAACTCATTCCTGGTGGAACTTCATAGCAAAGTACACAGTTCGAATCAGATGGACGAATTAAGTTGAAATAGACAGTTTTTGCATGAAAACTCATTCCTGGTGGAACTTCATAGCAAAGTACAAAGTTCGTTTTAGATGGACAAAGTTAGTTGAAATAGACAGTTTTTGCATAAAAACTCATTCCTGGTGGAACTTCATAGCAAAGTACAAAGTTCGTTTTGGATGGATCAATTTAGTTGAAATAGACAGTTTTTGTATGAAAACTCATTCCTGGTAGAACTTCATAGCAAAGTACAAAGTTCGTTTTAGATGGACAAAGTTAGTTGAAATAGACAGTTTTTGCATGAAAACTCATTCCTGGTGGAACTTCATAGCAAAGTACAAAGTTCGTTTTGGATGGATCAATTTAGTTGAAATAGACAGTTTTTGTATGAAAACTCATTCCTGGTGGAACTTCATAGCAAAGTACAAAGTTCGTATCGGATGGATCAATATAGTTGAAATAGACAGTTTTTGTATGAAAACTCATTCCTGGTAGAACTTCATAGCAAAGTACAAAGTTCGTTTTAGATGGACAAAGTTAGTTGAAATAGACAGTTTTTGCATGAAAACTCATTCCTGGTGGAACTTCATAGCAAAGTACAAAGTTCGTTTTAGATGGACAAAGTTAGTTGAAATAGACAGTTTTTGCATGAAAACTCATTCCTGGTGGAACTTCATAGCAAAGTACAAAGTTCGTTTTGGATGGATCAATTTAGTTGAAATAGACAGTTTTTGTATGAAAACTCATTCCTGGTAGAACTTCATAGCAAAGTACAAAGTTCGTTTTAGATGGACAAAGTTAGTTGAAATAGACAGTTTTTGCATGAAAACTCATTCCTGGTGGAACTTCATAGCAAAGTACAAAGTTCGTTTTGGATGGACAAAGTTAGTTGAAATAGACAGTTTTTGCATAAAAACTCATTCCTGGTGGAACTTCATAGCAAAGTACAAAGTACGAATCAGATGGACGAATTAAGTTGAAATAGACAGTTTTTGCATGAAAACTCATTCCTGGTGGAACTTCATAGCAAAGTACAAAGTTCGTTTTAGATGGACAAAGTTAGTTGAAATAGACAGTTTTTGCATGAAAACTCATTCCTGGTGGAACTTCATAGCAAAGTACAAAGTTCGTTTTGGATGGACGAATTAAGTTGAAATAGACAGTTTTTGTATGAAAACTCATTCCTGGTGGAACTTCATAGCAAAGTACAAAGTTCGTTTTAGATGGACAAAGTTAGTTGAAATAGACAGTTTTTGCATGAAAACTCATTCCTGGTGGAACTTCATAGCAAAGTACAAAGTTCGTTTTAGATGGACAAAGTTAGTTGAAATAGACAGTTTTTGCATAAAAACTCATTCCTGGTGGAACTTCATAGCAAAGTACAAAGTTCGTTTTGGATGGATCAATTTAGTTGAAATAGACAGTTTTTGTATGAAAACTCATTCCTGGTAGAACTTCATAGCAAAGTACAAAGTTCGTTTTAGATGGACAAAGTTAGTTGAAATAGACAGTTTTTGCATGAAAACTCATTCCTGGTGGAACTTCATAGCAAAGTACAAAGTTCGTTTTGGATGGACAAAGTTAGTTGAAATAGACAGTTTTTGCATGAAAACTCATTGCTGGTGGAACTTCATAGCAAAGTACAAAGTTCGTTTTGGATGGATCAATTTAGTTGAAATAGACAGTTTTTGTATGAAAAACGCATTCCTGGTGGAACTTCATGGCAAAGTACAAAGTTCGTTTTGGATGGACAAAGTTAGTTGAAATAGACAGTTTTTGCATGAAAACTCATTCCTGGTGGAACTTCATAGCAAAGTACAAAGTTCGTTTTGGATGGACGAATTAAGTTGAAATAGACAGTTTTTTGTATGAAAACTCATTCCTGGTGGAACTTCATAGCAAAGTACAAAGTACGAATCAGATGGACGAATTAAGTTGAAATAGACAGTTTTTGCATGAAAACTCATTCCTGGTGGAACTTCATAGCAAAGTACAAAGTTCGTTTTAGATGGACAAAGTTAGTTGAAATAGACAGTTTTTGCATGAAAACTCATTCCTGGTGGAACTTCATAGCAAAGTACAAAGTTCGTTTTGGATGGACGAATTAAGTTGAAATAGACAGTTTTTGTATGAAAACTCATTCCTGGTGGAACTTCATAGCAAAGTACAAAGTTCGTTTTGGATGGACAAAGTTAGTTGAAATAGACAGTTTTTGCATAAAAACTCATTCCTGGTGGAACTTCATAGCAAAGTACAAAGTTCGTTTTGGATGGACGAATTAAGTTGAAATAGACAGTTTTTGTATGAAAACTCATTCCTGGTGGAACTTCATAGCAAAGTACAAAGTTCGTTTTGGATAGACAAAGTTAGTTGAAATAGACAGTTTTTGCATGAAAACTCATTCCTGGTGGAACTTCATAGCAAAGTACAAAGTTCGTTTTGGATGGATCAATTTAGTTGAAATAGACAGTTTTTGCATGAAAACTCATTCCTGGTGGAACTTCATAGCAAAGTACAAAGTTCGTTTTAGATGGACAAAGTTAGTTGAAATAGACAGGTTTTGCATGAAAACTCATTCCTGGTGGAACTTCATAGCAAAGTACAAAGTTCGTTTTGGATGGACGAATTAAGTTGAAATAGACAGTTTTTGTATGAAAACTCATTCCTGGTGGAACTTCATAGCAAAGTACAAAGTTCGAATCAGATGGACGAATTAAGTTGAAATAGACAGTTTTTGCATGAAAACTCATTCCTGGTGGAACTTCATAGCAAAGTACAAAGTTCGTTTTAGATGGACAAAGTTAGTTGAAATAGACAGTTTTTGCATAAAAAATCATTCCTGGTGGAACTTCATAGCAAAGTACAAAGTTCGTTTTGGATGGACGAATTAAGTTGAAATAGACAGTTTTTGTATGAAAACTCATTCCTGGTGGAACTTCATAGCAAAGTACAAAGTTCGAATCAGATGGACGAATTAAGTTGAAATAGACAGTTTTTGCATGAAAACTCATTCCTGGTGGAACTTCATAGCAAAGTACAAAGTTCGTTTTAGATGGACAAAGTTAGTTGAAATAGACAGTTTTTGTATGAAAACTCATTCCTGGTGGAACTTCATAGCAAAGTACAAAGTTCGTTTTAGATGGACAAAGTTAGTTGAAATAGACAGTTTTTGCATGAAAACTCATTCCTGGTGGAACTTCATAGCAAAGTATAAAGTTCGTTTTGGATGGACAAAGTTAGTTGAAATAGACAGTTTTTGTATGAAAACTCATTCCTGGTGGAACTTCATAGCAAAGTACACAGTTCGAATCAGATGGACGAATTAAGTTGAAATAGACAGTTTTTGCATGAAAACTCATTCCTGGTGGAACTTCATAGCAAAGTACAAAGTTCGTTTTAGATGGACAAAGTTAGTTGAAATAGACAGTTTTTGCATAAAAACTCATTCCTGGTGGAACTTCATAGCAAAGTACAAAGTTCGTTTTGGATGGATCAATTTAGTTGAAATAGACAGTTTTTGTATGAAAACTCATTCCTGGTAGAACTTCATAGCAAAGTACAAAGTTCGTTTTAGATGGACAAAGTTAGTTGAAATAGACAGTTTTTGCATGAAAACTCATTCCTGGTGGAACTTCATAGCAAAGTACAAAGTTCGTTTTGGATGGATCAATTTAGTTGAAATAGACAGTTTTTGTATGAAAACTCATTCCTGGTGGAACTTCATAGCAAAGTACAAAGTTCGTATCGGATGGATCAATTTAGTTGAAATAGACAGTTTTTGTATGAAAACTCATTCCTGGTAGAACTTCATAGCAAAGTACAAAGTTCGTTTTAGATGGACAAAGTTAGTTGAAATAGACAGTTTTTGCATGAAAACTCATTCCTGGTGGAACTTCATAGCAAAGTACAAAGTTCGTTTTGGATGGACAAAGTTAGTTGAAATAGACAGTTTTTGCATAAAAACTCATTCCTGGTGGAACTTCATAGCAAAGTACAAAGTTCGTTTTGGATGGATCAATTTAGTTGAAATAGACAGTTTTTGTATGAAAACTCATTCCTGGTAGAACTTCATAGCAAAGTACAAAGTTCGTTTTAGATGGACAAAGTTAGTTGAAATAGACAGTTTTTGCATGAAAACTCATTCCTGGTGGAACTTCATAGCAAAGTACAAAGTTCGTTTTGGATGGATCAATTTAGTTGAAATAGACAGTTTTTGTATGAAAACTCATTCCTGGTGGAACTTCATAGCAAAGTACAAAGTTCGTATCGGATGGATCAATTTAGTTGAAATAGACAGTTTTTGCATAAAAACTCATTCCTGGTGGAACTTCATAGCAAAGTACAAAGTTCGTTTTGGATGGATCAATTTAGTTGAAATAGACAGTTTTTGTATGAAAACTCATTCCTGGTAGAACTTCATAGCAAAGTACAAAGTTCGTTTTAGATGGACAAAGTTAGTTGAAATAGACAGTTTTTGCATAAAAAATCATTCCTGGTGGAACTTCATAGCAAAGTACAAAGTTCGTTTTGGATGGACGAATTAAGTTGAAATAGACAGTTTTTGTATGAAAACTCATTCCTGGTGGAACTTCATAGCAAAGTACAAAGTTCGAATCAGATGGACGAATTAAGTTGAAATAGACAGTTTTTGCATGAAAACTCATTCCTGGTGGAACTTCATAGCAAAGTACAAAGTTCGTTTTAGATGGACAAAGTTAGTTGAAATAGACAGTTTTTGTATGAAAACTCATTCCTGGTGGAACTTCATAGCAAAGTACAAAGTTCGTTTTAGATGGACAAAGTTAGTTGAAATAGACAGTTTTTGCATGAAAACTCATTCCTGGTGGAACTTCATAGCAAAGTATAAAGTTCGTTTTGGATGGACAAAGTTAGTTGAAATAGACAGTTTTTGTATGAAAACTCATTCCTGGTGGAACTTCATAGCAAAGTACACAGTTCGAATCAGATGGACGAATTAAGTTGAAATAGACAGTTTTTGCATGAAAACTCATTCCTGGTGGAACTTCATAGCAAAGTACAAAGTTCGTTTTAGATGGACAAAGTTAGTTGAAATAGACAGTTTTTGCATAAAAACTCATTCCTGGTGGAACTTCATAGCAAAGTACAAAGTTCGTTTTGGATGGATCAATTTAGTTGAAATAGACAGTTTTTGTATGAAAACTCATTCCTGGTAGAACTTCATAGCAAAGTACAAAGTTCGTTTTAGATGGACAAAGTTAGTTGAAATAGACAGTTTTTGCATGAAAACTCATTCCTGGTGGAACTTCATAGCAAAGTACAAAGTTCGTTTTAGATGGACAAAGTTAGTTGAAATAGACAGTTTTTGCATAAAAACTCATTCCTGGTGGAACTTCATAGCAAAGTACAAAGTTCGTTTTGGATGGATCAATTTAGTTGAAATAGACAGTTTTTGTATGAAAACTCATTCCTGGTAGAACTTCATAGCAAAGTACAAAGTTCGTTTTAGATGGACAAAGTTAGTTGAAATAGACAGTTTTTGCATGAAAACTCATTCCTGGTGGAACTTCATAGCAAAGTACAAAGTTCGTTTTGGATGGACAAAGTTAGTTGAAATAGACAGTTTTTGCATAAAAACTCATTCCTGGTGGAACTTCATAGCAAAGTACAAAGTTCGTTTTGGATGGATCAATTTAGTTGAAATAGACAGTTTTTGTATGAAAACTCATTCCTGGTGGAACTTCATAGCAAAGTACAAAGTTCGTTTTAGATGGACAAAGTTAGTTGAAATAGACAGTTTTTGCATGAAAACTCATTCCTGGTGGAACTTCATAGCAAAGTACAAAGTTCGTTTTGGATGGATCAATTTAGTTGAAATAGACAGTTTTTGTATGAAAACTCATTCCTGGTGGAACTTCATAGCAAAGTATAAAGTTCGTTTTGGATGGACAAAGTTAGTTGAAATAGACAGTTTTTGTATGAAAACTCATTCCTGGTGGAACTTCATAGCAAAGTACAAAGTTCGAATCAGATGGACGAATTAAGTTGAAATAGACAGTTTTTGCATGAAAACTCATTCCTGGTGGAACTTCATAGCAAAGTACAAAGTTCGTTTTAGATGGACAAAGTTAGTTGAAATAGACAGTTTTTGCATAAAAACTCATTCCTGGTGGAACTTCATAGCAAAGTACAAAGTTCGTTTTGGATGGATCAATTTAGTTGAAATAGACAGTTTTTGCATAAAAACTCATTCCTGGTGGAACTTCATAGCAAAGTACAAAGTTCGTTTTGGATGGACAAAGTTAGTTGAAATAGACAGTTTTTGCATGAAAACTCATTCCTGGTGGAACTTCATAGCAAAGTACAAAGTTCGTTTTGGATGGACGAATTAAGTTGAAATAGACAGTTTTTGTATGAAAACTCATTCCTGGTGGAACTTCATAGCAAAGTACAAAGTTCGAATCAGATGGACGAATTAAGTTGAAATAGACAGTTTTTGCATGAAAACTCATTCCTGGTGGAACTTCATAGCAAAGTACAAAGTTCGTTTTAGATGGACAAAGTTAGTTGAAATAGACAGTTTTTGCATGAAAACTCATTCCTGGTGGAACTTCATAGCAAAGTACAAAGTTCGTTTTGGATGGACGAATTAAGTTGAAATAGACAGTTTTTGTATGAAAACTCATTCCTGGTGGAACTTCATAGCAAAGTACAAAGTTCGTTTTAGATGGACAAAGTTAGTTGAAATAGACAGTTTTTGCATAAAAACTCATTCCTGGTGGAACTTCATAGCAAAGTACAAAGTTCGTTTTGGATGGATCAATTTAGTTGAAATAGACAGTTTTTGTATGAAAACGCATTCCTGGTGGAACTTCATAGCAAAGTACAAAGTTCGTTTTGGATGGACAAAGTTAGTTGAAATAGACAGTTTTTGCATGAAAACTCATTCCTGGTGGAACTTCATAGCAAAGTACAAAGTTCGTTTTGGATGGACGAATTAAGTTGAAATAGACAGTTTTTGTATGAAAACTCATTCCTGGTGGAACTTCATAGCAAAGTACAAAGTTCGAATCAGATGGACGAATTAAGTTGAAATAGACAGTTTTTGCATGAAAACTCATTCCTGGTGGAACTTCATAGCAAAGTACAAAGTTCGTTTTAGATGGACAAAGTTAGTTGAAATAGACAGTTTTTGCATGAAAACTCATTCCTGGTGGAACTTCATAGCAAAGTACAAAGTTCGTTTTGGATGGACAAAGTTAGTTGAAATAGACAGTTTTTGCATAAAAACTCATTCCTGGTGGAACTTCATAGCAAAGTACAAAGTTCGTTTTGGATGGATCAATTTAGTTGAAATAGACAGTTTTTGTATGAAAACTCATTCCTGGTGGAACTTCATAGCAAAGTACAAAGTTCGTTTTAGATGGACAAAGTTAGTTGAAATAGACAGTTTTTGCATGAAAACTCATTCCTGGTGGAACTTCATAGCAAAGTACAAAGTTCGTTTTGGATGGATCAATTTAGTTGAAATAGAAAGTTTTTGTATGAAAACTCATTCCTGGTAGAACTTCATAGCAAAGTACAAAGTTCCTTTTAGATGGACAAAGTTAGTTGAAATAGACAGTTTTTGCATAAAAACTCATTCCTGGTGGAACTTCATAGCAAAGTACAAAGTTCGTTTTGGATGGATCAATTTAGTTGAAATAGACAGTTTTTGTATGAAAACTCATTCCTGGTGGAACTTCATAGCAAAGTACAAAGTTCGAATCAGATGGACGAATTAAGTTTAAATAGACAGTTTTTGCATGAAAACTCATTCCTGGTGGAACTTCATAGCAAAGTACAAAGTTCGTTTTAGATGGACAAAGTTAGTTGAAATAGACAGTTTTTGCATAAAAACTCATTCCTGGTGGAACTTCATAGCAAAGTACAAAGTTCGTTTTGGATGGATCAATTTAGTTGAAATAGACAGGTTTTGTATGAAAACTCATTCCTGGTAGAACTTCATAGCAAAGTACAAAGTTCGTTTTAGATGGACAAAGTTAGTTGAAATAGACAGTTTTTGCATGAAAACTCATTCCTGGTGGTACTTCATAGCAAAGTACAAAGTTCGTTTTGGATGGACAAAGTTAGTTGAAATAGACAGTTTTTGCATAAAAACTCATTCCTGGTGGAACTTCATAGCAAAGTACAAAGTTCGTTTTGGATGGATCAATTTAGTTGAAATAGACAGTTTTTGTATGAAAACGCATTCCTGGTGGAACTTCATAGCAAAGTACAAAGTTCGTTTTGGATGGACAAAGTTAGTTGAAATAGACAGTTTTTGCATGAAAACTCATTCCTGGTGGAACTTCATAGCAAAGTACAAAGTTCGGTTTGGATGGACGAATTAAGTTGAAATAGACAGTTTTTGTATGAAAACTCATTCCTGGTGGAACTTCATAGCAAAGTACAAAGTACGAATCAGATGGACGAATTAAGTTGAAATAGACAGTTTTTGCATGAAAACTCATTCCTGGTGGAACTTCATAGCAAAGTACAAAGTTCGTTTTAGATGGACAAAGTTAGTTGAAATAGACAGTTTTTGCATGAAAACTCATTCCTGGTGGAACTTCATAGCAAAGTACAAAGTTCGTTTTGGATGGACGAATTAAGTTGAAATAGACAGTTTTTGTATGAAAACTCATTCCTGGTGGAACTTCATAGCAAAGTACAAAGTTCGTTTTGGATGGACAAAGTTAGTTGAAATAGACAGTTTTTGCATGAAAACTCATTCCTGGTGGAACTTCATAGCAAAGTACAAAGTTCGTTTTGGATGGACGAATTAAGTTGAAATAGACAGTTTTTGTATGAAAACTCATTCCTGGTGGAACTTCATAGCAAAGTACAAAGTTCGAATCAGATGGACGAATTAAGTTGAAATAGACAGTTTTTGCATGAAAACTCATTCCTGGTGGAACTTCATAGCAAAGTACAAAGTTCGTTTTAGATGGACAAAGTTAGTTGAAATAGACAGTTTTTGCATAAAAACTCATTCCTGGTGGAACTTCATAGCAAAGTACAAAGTTCGTTTTGGATGGACGAATTAAGTTGAAATAGACAGTTTTTGTATGAAAACTCATTCCTGGTGGAACTTCATAGCAAAGTACAAAGTTCGTTTTGGATAGACAAAGTTAGTTGAAATAGACAGTTTTTGCATGAAAACTCATTCCTGGTGGAACTTCATAGCAAAGTACAAAGTTCGTTTTGGATGGACGAATTAAGTTGAAATAGACAGTTTTTGTATGAAAACTCATTCCTGGTGGAACTTCATAGGAAAGTACAAAGTTCGTTTTGGATGGACAAAGTTAGTTGAAATAGACAGTTTTTGCATGAAAACTCATTCCTGGTGGAACTTCATAGCAAAGTACAAAGTTCGTTTTGGATGGACGAATTAAGTTGAAATAGACAGTTTTTGTATGAAAACTCATTCCTGGTGGAACTTCATAGCAAAGTACAAAGTTCGTTTTGGATAGACAAAGTTAGTTGAAATAGACAGTTTTTGCATGAAAACTCATTCCTGGTGGAACTTCATAGCAAAGTACAAAGTTCGTTTTAGATGGACAAAGTTAGTTGAAATAGACAGTTTTTGCATAAAAACTCATTCCTGGTGGAACTTCATAGCAAAGTACAAAGTTCGTTTTGGATGGACGAATTAAGTTGAAATAGACAGTTTTTGTATGAAAACTCATTCCTGGTGGAACTTCATAGCAAAGTACAAAGTTCGTTTTGGATAGACAAAGTTAGTTGAAATAGACAGTTTTTGCATGAAAACTCATTCCTGGTGGAACTTCATAGCAAAGTACAATGTTCGTTTTGGATGGATCAATTTAGTTGAAATAGACAGTTTTTGCATGAAAACTCATTCCTGGTGGAACTTCATAGCAAAGTACAAAGTTCGTTTTGGATGGACGAATTAAGTTGAAAAAGACAGTTTTTGCATGAAAACTCATTCCTGGTGGAACTTCATAGCAAAGTACAAAGTTCGTTTTGGATGGATCAATTTAGTTGAAATAGACAGTTTTTGCATGAAAACTCATTCCTGGTGGAACTTCATAGCAAAGTACAAAGTTCGTTTTGGATGGACGAATTAAGTTGAAATAGACAGTTTTTGTATGAAAACTCATTCCTGGTGGAACTTCATAGCAAAGTACAAAGTTCGTTTTGGATAGACAAACTTAGTTGAAATAGACAGTTTTTGCATGAAAACTCATTCCTGGTGGAACTTCATAGCAAAGTACAAAGTTCGTTTTGGATGGATCAATTTAGTTGAAATAGACAGTTTTTGTATGAAAACTCATTCCTGGTGGAACTTCATAGCAAAGTACAAAGTTCGAATCAGATGGACGAATTAAGTTGAAATAGACAGTTTTTGCATGAAAACTCATTCCTGGTGGAACTTCATAGCAAAGTACAAAGTTCGTTTTGGATGGATCAATTTAGTTGAAATAGACAGTTTTTGCATGAAAACTCATTCCTGGTGGAACTTCATAGCAAAGTACAAAGTTCGTTTTAGATGGACAAAGTTAGTTGAAATAGACAGTTTTTGCATGAAAACTCATTCCTGGTGGAACTTCATAGCAAAGTACAAAGTTCGTTTTGGATGGACGAATTAAGTTGAAATAGACAGTTTTTGTATGAAAACTCATTCCTGGTGGAACTTCATAGCAAAGTACAAAGTTCGAATCAGATGGACGAATTAAGTTGAAATAGACAGTTTTTGCATGAAAACTCATTCCTGGTGGAACTTCATAGCAAAGTACAAAGTTCGTTTTGGATGGATCAATTTAGTTGAAATAGACAGTTTTTGCATGAAAACTCATTCCTGGTGGAACTTCATAGCAAAGTACAAAGTTCGTATCGGATGGATCAATTTAGTTGAAATAGACAGTTTTTGCATGAAAACTCATTCCTGGTGGAACTTCATAGCAAAGTACAAAGTTCGTTTTGGATGGATCAATTTAGTTGAAATAGACAGTTTTTGCATGAAAACTCATTCCTGGTGGAACTTCATAGCAAAGTACAAAGTTCGTATCGGATGGACGAATTAAGTTGAAATAGACAGTTTTCGCATGAAAACTCATTCCTGGTGGAACTTCATAGCAAAGTACAAAGTTCGTTTTGGATGGATCAATTTAGTTGAAATAGACAGTTTTTGCATGAAAACTCATTCCTGGTGGAACTTCATAGCAAAGTACAAAGTTCGTTTTGGATGGATCAATTTAGTTGAAATAGACAGTTTTTGCATAAAAACTCATTCCTGGTGGAACTTCATAGCAAAGTACAAAGTTCGTATCGGATGGATCAATTTAGTTGAAATAGACAGTTTTTGCATGAAAACTCATTCCTGGTGGAACTTCATAGCAAAGTACAAAGTTCGTTTTGGATGGATCAATTTAGTTGAAATAGACAGTTTTTGCATGAAAACTCATTCCTGGTGGAACTTCATAGCAAAGTACAAAGTTCGGTTTGGATGGACGAATTAAGTTGAAATAGACAGTTTTTGCATGAAAACTCATTCCTGGTGGAACTTCATAGCAAAGTACAAAGTTCGTTTTGGATGGATCAATTTAGTTGAAATAGACAGTTTTTGCATGAAAACTCATTCCTGGTGGAACTTCATAGCAAAGTACAAAGTTCGTTTTGGATGGATCAATTTAGTTGAAATAGACAGTTTTTGCATAAAAACTCATTCCTGGTGGAACTTCATAGCAAAGTACAAAGTTCGTTTTGGATGGATCAATTTAGTTGAAATAGACAGTTTTTGCATGAAAACTCATTCCTGGTGGAACTTCATAGCAAAGTACAAAGTTCGTTTTGGATGGACGAATTAAGTTGAAATAGACAGTTTTTGCATGAAAACTCATTCCTGGTGGAACTTCATAGCAAAGTACAAAGTTCGAATCGGATGGACAAAGTTAGTTGAAATAGACAGTTCTTGCATGAAAACTCATTCCTGGTAGAACTTCATAGCAAAGTACAAAGTTCGTTTTGGATGGATCAATTTAGTTGAAATAGACAGTTTTTGCATGAAAACTCATTCCTGGTGGAACTTCATAGCAAAGTACAAAGTTCGTATCGGATGGATCAATTTAGTTGAAATAGACAGTTTTTGCATGAAAACTCATTCCTGGTGGAACTTCATAGCAAAGTACAAAGTTCGTTTTGGATGGATCAATTTAGTTGAAATAGACAGTTTTTGCATGAAAACTCATTCCTGGTGGAACTTCATAGCAAAGTACAAAGTTCGTATCGGATGGACGAATTAAGTTGAAATAGACAGTTTTTGCATGAAAACTCATTCCTGGTGGAACTTCATAGCAAAGTACAAAGTTCGTTTTGGATGGATCAATTTAGTTGAAATAGACAGTTTTTGCATGAAAACTCATTCCTGGTAGAACTTCATAGCAAAGTACAAAGTTCGTTTTGGATGGATCAATTTAGTTGAAATAGACAGTTTTTGCATGAAAACTCATTCCTGGTGGAACTTCATAGCAAAGTACAAAGTTCGTATCGGATGGATCAATTTAGTTGAAATAGACAGTTCTTGCATGAAAACTCATTCCTGGTGGAACTTCATAGCAAAGTACAAAGTTCGTTTTGGATGGATCAATTTAGTTGAAATAGACAGTTTTTGCATGAAAACTCATTCCTGGTGGAACTTCATAGCAAAGTACAAAGTTCGTTTTGGATGGATCAATTTAGTTGAAATAGACAGTTTTTGCATGAAAACTCATTCCTGGTGGAACTTCATAGCAAAGTACAAAGTTCGTTTTGGATGGATCAATTTAGTTGAAATAGACAGTTTTTGTATGAAAACTCATTCCTGGTGGAACTTCATAGCAAAGTACAAAGTTCGTTTTGGATGGACAAAGTTAGTTGAAATAGACAGTTTTTGCATGAAAACTCATTCCTGGTGGAACTTCATAGCAAAGTACAAAGTTCGTTTTGGATGGACGAATTAAGTTGAAATAGACAGTTTTTGCATGTAAACTCATTCCTGGTGGAACTTCATAGCAAAGTACAAAGTTCGTTTTGGATAGACAAAGTTAGTTGAAATAGACAGTTTTTGCATGAAAACTCATTCCTGGTGGAACTTCATACCAAAGTACAAAGTTCGTTTTGGATGGATCAATTTAGTTGAAATAGACAGTTCTTGCATGAAAACTCATTCCTGGTAGAACTTCATAGCAAAGTACAAAGTTCGTTTTGGATGGACGAATTAAGTTGAAATAGACAGTTTTTGCATGAAAACTCATTCCTGGTGGAACTTCATAGCAAAGTACAAAGTTCGTATCGGATGGATCAATTTAGTTGAAATAGACAGTTCTTGCATGAAAACTCATTCCTGGTAGAACTTCATAGCAAAGTACAAAGTTCGTATCGGATGGACGAATTAAGTTGAAATAGACAGTTTTTGCATGTAAACTCATTCCTGGTAGAACTTCATAGCAAAGTACAAAGTTCGTTTTGGATGGACAAAGTTAGTTGAAATAGACAGTTTTTGCATGAAAACTCATTCCTGGTGGAACTTCATAGCAAAGTACAAAGTTCGTTTTGGATGGATCAATTTAGTTGAAATAGACAGTTTTTGCATGAAAACTCATTCCTGGTAGAACTTCATAGCAAAGTACAAAGTTCGTTTTGGATGGATCAATTTAGTTGAAATAGACAGTTTTTGCATGAAAACTCATTCCTGGTGGAACTTCATAGCAAAGTACAAAGTTCGTATCGGATGGATCAATTTAGTTGAAATAGACAGTTCTTGCATGAAAACTCATTCCTGGTGGAACTTCATAGCAAAGTACAAAGTTCGTTTTGGTTGGACGAATTAAGTTGAAATAGACAGTTTTTGCATGAAAACTCATTCCTGGTGGAACTTCATAGCAAAGTACAAAGTTCGAATCGGATGGACAAAGTTAGTTGAAATAGACAGTTCTTGCATGAAAACTCATTCCTGGTAGAACTTCATAGCAAAGTACAAAGTTCGTTTTGGATGGATCAATTTAGTTGAAATAGACAGTTTTTGCATGAAAACTCATTCCTGGTGGAACTTCATAGCAAAGTACAAAGTTCGTATCGGATGGATCAATTTAGTTGAAATAGACAGTTTTTGCATTAAAACTCATTCCTGGTGGAACTTCATAGCAAAGTACAAAGTTCGTTTTGGATGGATCAATTTAGTTGAAATAGACAGTTTTTGCATGAAAACTCATTCCTGGTGGAACTTCATAGCAAAGTACAAAGTTCGTATCGGATGGACGAATTAAGTTAAAATAGACAGTTTTTGCATGAAAACTCATTCCTGGTGGAACTTCATAGCAAAGTACAAAGTTCGTTTTGGATGGATCAATTTAGTTGAAATAGACAGTTTTTGCATGAAAACTCATTCCTGGTGGAACTTCATAGCAAAGTACAAAGTTCGTTTTGGATGGATCAATTTAGTTGAAATAGACAGTTTTTGCATGAAAACTCATTCCTGGTGGAACTTCATAGCAAAGTACAAAGTTCGTTTTGGATGGATCAATTTAGTTGAAATAGACAGTTTTTGCATGAAAACTCATTCCTGGTAGAACTTCATAGCAAAGTACAAAGTTCGTTTTGGATGGATCAATTTAGTTGAAATAGACAGTTTTTGCATGAAAACTCATTCCTGGTGGAACTTCATAGCAAAGTACAAAGTTCGTATCGGATGGATCAATTTAGTTGAAATAGACAGTTCTTGCATGAAAACTCATTCCTGGTGGAACTTCATAGCAAAGTACAAAGTTCGTTTTGGATGGATCAATTTAGTTGAAATAGACAGTTTTTGCATGAAAACTCATTCCTGGTGGAACTTCATAGCAAAGTACAAAGTTCGTTTTGGATGGATCAATTTAGTTGAAATAGACAGTTTTTGCATGAAAACTCATTCCTGGTGGAACTTCATAGCAAAGTACAAAGTTCGTTTTGGATGGATCAATTTAGTTGAAATAGACAGTTTTTGTATGAAAACTCATTCCTGGTGGAACTTCATAGCAAAGTACAAAGTTCGTTTTGGATGGACAAAGTTAGTTGAAATAGACAGTTTTTGCATGAAAACTCATTCCTGGTGGAACTTCATAGCAAAGTACAAAGTTCGTTTTGGATGGACGAATTAAGTTGAAATAGACAGTTTTTGTATGAAAACTCATTCCTGGTGGAACTTCATAGCAAAGTACAAAGTTCGAATCAGATGGACGAATTAAGTTGAAATAGACAGTTTTTGCATGAAAACTCATTCCTGGTGGAACTTCATAGCAAAGTACAAAGTTCGTTTTGGATGGACAAAGTTAGTTGAAATAGACAGTTTTTGCATGAAAACTCATTCCTGGTGGAACTTCATAGCAAAGTACAAAGTTCGTTTTAGATGGACAAAGTTAGTTGAAATAGACAGTTTTTGCATGAAAACTCATTCCTGGTGGAACTTCATAGCAAAGTACAAAGTTCGTTTTGGATGGACGAATTAAGTTGAAATAGACAGTTTCTGTATGAAAACTCATTCCTGGTGGAACTTCATAGCAAAGTACAAAGTTCGAATCAGATGGACGAATTAAGTTGAAATAGACAGTTTTTGCATGAAAACTCATTCCTGGTGGAACTTCATAGCAAAGTACAAAGTTCGTTTTGGATGGATCAATTTAGTTGAAATAGACAGTTTTTGCATGTAAACTCATTCCTGGTGGAACTTCATAGCAAAGTACAAAGTTCGTTTTGGATGGACAAAGTTAGTTGAAATAGACAGTTTTTGCATGAAAACTCATTCCTGGTGGAACTTCATAGCAAAGTACAAAGTTCGAATCGGATGGACAAAGTTAGTTGAAATAGACAGTTTTTGCATAAAAACTCATTCCTGGTGGAACTTCATAGCAAAGTACAAAGTTCGTTTTGGATGGACAAAGTTAGTTGAAATAGACAGTTCTTGCATGAAAACTCATTCCTGGTAGAACTTCATAGCAAAGTACAAAGTTCGTTTTGGATGGACAAAGTTAGTTGAAATAGACAGTTTTTGCATGAAAACTCATTCCTGGTGGAACTTCATAGCAAAGTACAAAGTTCGTTTTGGATGGATCAATTTAGTTGAAATAGACAGTTTTTGCATGAAAACTCATTCCTGGTGGAACTTCATAGCAAAGTACAAAGTTCGTATCGGATGGACGAATTAAGTTGAAATAGACAGTTTTTGCATGAAAACTCATTCCTGGTGGAACTTCATAGCAAAGTACAAAGTTCGTTTTGGATGGATCAATTTAGTTGAAATAGACAGTTTTTGCATGAAAACTCATTCCTGGTGGAACTTCATAGCAAAGTACAAAGTTCGTTTTGGATGGATCAATTTAGTTGAAATAGACAGTTTTTGCATAAAAACTCATTCCTGGTGGAACTTCATAGCAAAGTACAAAGTTCGTATCGGATGGATCAATTTAGTTGAAATAGACAGTTTTTGCATGAAAACTCATTCCTGGTGGAACTTCATAGCAAAGTACAAAGTTCGTTTTGGATGGATCAATTTAGTTGAAATAGACAGTTTTGCATGAAAACTCATTCCTGGTGGAACTTCATAGCAAAGTACAAAGTTCGTATCGGATGGACGAATTAAGTTGAAATAGACAGTTTTTGCATGAAAACTCATTCCTGGTGGAACTTCATAGCAAAGTACAAAGTTCGTTTTGGATGGACAAAGTTAGTTGAAATAGACAGTTTTTGCATGAAAACTCATTCCTGGTGGAACTTCATAGCAAAGTACAAAGTTCGTTTTGGATGGATCAATTTAGTTGAAATAGACAGTTTTTGCATGAAAACTCATTCCTGGTGGAACTTCATAGCAAAGTACAAAGTTCGTTTTGGATGGATCAATTTAGTTGAAATAGACAGTTTTTGCATAAAAACTCATTCCTGGTGGAACTTCATAGCAAAGTACAAAGTTCGTTTTGGATGGATCAATTTAGTTGAAATAGACAGTTTTTGCATGAAAACTCATTCCTGGTGGAACTTCATAGCAAAGTACAAAGTTCGTTTTGGATGGATCAATTTAGTTGAAATAGACAGTTTTTGCATGAAAACTCATTCCTGGTGGAACTTCATAGCAAAGTACAAAGTTCGTTTTGGATGGATCAATTTAGTTGAAATAGACAGTTTTTGCATGAAAACTCATTCCTGGTAGAACTTCATAGCAAAGTACAAAGTTCGTTTTGGATGGATCAATTTAGTTGAAATAGACAGTTTTTGCATGAAAACTCATTCCTGGTGGAACTTCATAGCAAAGTACAAAGTTCGTTTTGGATGGACAAAGTTAGTTGAAATAGACAGTTTTTGCATAAAAACTCATTCCTGGTGGAACTTCATAGCAAAGTACAAAGTTCGTTTTGGATGGATCAATTTAGTTGAAATAGACAGTTTTTGCATGAAAACTCATTCCTGGTGGAACTTCATAGCAAAGTACAAAGTTCGTTTTGGATGGATCAATTTAGTTGAAATAGACAGTTTTTGCATGAAAACTCATTCCTGGTGGAACTTCATAGCAAAGTACAAAGTTCGTTTTGGATGGATCAATTTAGTTGAAATAGACAGTTTTTGCATGAAAACTCATTCCTGGTGGAACTTCATAGCAAAGTACAAAGTTCGTTTTAGATGGACAAAATTAGTTGAAATAGACAGTTTTTGCATGAAAACTCATTCCTGGTGGAACTTCATAGCAAAGTACAAAGTTCGTTTTGGATGGACGAATTAAGTTGAAATAGACAGTTTTTGCATGAAAACTCATTCCTGGTGGAACTTCATAGCAAAGTACAAAGTTCGTTTTGGATGGACGAATTAAGTTGAAATAGACAGTTTTTGCATGAAAACTCATTCCTGGTGGAACTTCATAGCAAAGTACAAAGTTCGTTTTGGATGGATCAATTTAGTTGAAATAGACAGTTTTTGCATGAAAACTCATTCCTGGTGGAACTTCATAGCAAAGTACAAAGTTCGTTTTAGATGGACAAAATTAGTTGAAATAGACAGTTTTTGCATGAAAACTCATTCCTGGTGGAACTTCATAGCAAAGTACAAAGTTCGTTTTGGATGGACGAATTAAGTTGAAATAGACAGTTTTTGCATGAAAACTCATTCCTGGTGGAACTTCATAGCAAAGTACAAAGTTCGTTTTGGATGGACGAATTAAGTTGAAATAGACAGTTTTTGTATGAAAACTCATTCCTGTTGGAACTTCATAGCAAAGTACAAAGTTCGTTTTGGATAGACAAAGTTAGTTGAAATAGACAGTTTTTGCATGAAAACTCATTCCTGGTGGAACTTCATAGCAAAGTACAAAGTTCGTTTTGGATGGATCAATTTAGTTGAAATAGACAGTTTTTGCATGAAAACTCATTCCTGGTGGAACTTCATAGCAAAGTACAAAGTTCGTATCGGATGGACGAATTAAGTTGAAATAGACAGTTTTTGCATGAAAACTCATTCCTGGTGGAACTTCATAGCAAAGTACAAAGTTCGTTTTGGATGGATCAATTTAGTTGAAATAGACAGTTTTTGCATGTAAACTCATTCCTGGTGGAACTTCATAGCAAAGTACAAAGTTCGTTTTGGATGGACAAAGTTAGTTGAAATAGACAGTTTTTGCATGAAAACTCATTCCTGGTGGAACTTCATAGCAAAGTACAAAGTTCGTTTTGGATGGACAAAGTTAGTTGAAATAGACAGTTTTTGCATGAAAACTCATTCCTGGTGGAACTTCATAGCAAAGTACAAAGTTCGTTTTGGATGGACGAATTAAGTTGAAATAGACAGTTTTTGCATGAAAACTCATTCCTGGTGGAACTTCATAGCAAAGTACAAAGTTCGTTTTGGATGGACAAAGTTAGTTGAAATAGACAGTTTTTGCATGAAAACTCATTCCTGGTGGAACTTCATAGCAAAGTACAAAGTTCGTTTTGGATGGACGAATTAAGTTGAAATAGACAGTTTTTGCATGAAAACTCATTCCTGGTGGAACTTCATAGCAAAGTACAAAGTTCGTTTTGGATGGACAAAGTTAGTTGAAATAGACAGTTTTTGCATGAAAACTCATTCCTGGTGGAACTTCATAGCAAAGTACAAAGTTCGTTTTGGATGGACAAAGTCAGTTCAAATAGACAGTTTTTGCATAAAAACTCATTCCTGGTGGAACTTCATAGCAAAGTACAAAGTTCGTTTTGGATGGACAAAGTTAGTTGAAATAGACAGTTTTTGCATGAAAACTCATTCCTGGTGGAACTTCATAGCAAAGTACAAAGTTCGTTTTGGATGGACGAATTAAGTTGAAATAGACAGTTTTTGCATGAAAACTCATTCCTGGTGGAACTTCATAGCAAAGTACAAAGTTCGTTTTGGATGGACAAAGTTAGTTGAAATAGACAGTTTTTGCATAAAAACTCATTCCTGGTGGAACTTCATAGCAAAGTACCAAGTTCGTTTTGGATGGACAAAGTTAGTTGAAATAGACAGTTTTTGCATGAAAACCCATTCCTCGTGGAACTTCATAGCAAAGTACAAAGTTCGTTTTGGATGGACAAAGTTAGTTGAAATAGACAGTTTTTGCATGAAAACTCATTCCTGGTGGAACTTCATAGCAAAGTACAAAGTTCGTTTTGGATGGACAAAGTCAGTTCAAATAGACAGTTTTTGCATAAAAACTCATTCCTGGTGGAACTTCATAGCAAAGTACAAAGTTCGTTTTGGATGGACAAAGTTAGTTGAAATAGACAGTTCTTGCATGAAAACTCATTCCTGGTGGAACTTCATAGCAAAGTACAAAGTTCGTTTTGGATGGATCAATTTAGTTGAAATAGACAGTTTTTGCATGAAAACTCATTCCTGGTGGAACTTCATAGCAAAGTACAAAGTTCGTTTTGGATGGACAAAGTTAGTTGAAATAGACAGTTTTTGCATGAAAACTCATTCCTGGTGGAACTTCATAGCAAAGTACAAAGTTCGTTTTGGATGGACGAATTAAGTTGAAATAGACAGTTTTTGCATGAAAACTCATTCCTGGTGGAACTTCATAGCAAAGTACAAAGTTCGTTTTGGATGGACAAAGTTAGTTGAAATAGACAGTTTTTGCATGAAAACTCATTCCTGGTGGAACTTCATAGCAAAGTACAAAGTTCGTTTTGGATGGACGAATTAAGTTGAAATAGACAGTTTTTGCATAA